>NC_091995.1:98176849-98417839 GCF_044704955.1 Pristiophorus japonicus
CCGAGATGAGGAGAAACTTCTTCACCCAGAGAGTGGTGAACCTGTGGAATTCTCTACCACAGAAAGTTGTTGAGGCCAATTCACTAAATATATTCAAAAAGGAGTTAGATGAAGTCCTTACTACTCGGGGGATCAAGGGGTATGGCGAGAAAGCAGGAATGGGGTACTGAAGTTGCATGTTCAGCCATGAACTCATTGAATGGTGGTGCAGGCTAGAAGGGGCCGAATGGCCTACACCTGCAACTATTTTCTATGTTCTATGTTTCACTCCCCACTCTCCCCCTCACTCCCCACTCTCCCCCTCACTCTCCCCCTCACTCCCCACTCTCCCACTCACTCTCCCCCTCACTCTCTCCCTCGCTCCCCACTCTCCCCTCACTCCCCACTCTCCCCTCGCTCCCCACTCTCCCTCACTCCCCACTCTCTCCTCACTCCCCACTCTCCAACTCACTCTCCCCCTCACTCTCTCCCTCGCTCCCTACTCTCCCCCTCACTCCCCACTCACCCCGTCACTCCCCACTCTCCCTTCACTCACCACTCTCCCCCTCGCTCTCCCCCTCACTCACTCCCTCGCTCCCCACTCTCCCTCTCGCTCCCCACTCTGCCCCTCACTCCCCACTCTCTCCCTCGCTCCCCACCTCTCCCCCTCACTCCCCACTCTCTCCCTCGCTCCCCCTCTCTTCCTCGCTCCCCACTCTCCCCCTCACTTCCGAATCTCCCCCTCACTCTCCCCCTCACTCCCCACTCTCCCTCTCGCTCCCCACTCTGCCCCTCACTCCCCACTCTCTCCCTCGTTCCCCACTCTCCCCCTCACTCCCCACTCTCCCCCTCGCTCCCCCACTCCCCCTCACCCTTTAACATGCTCATTTTACAAGCAATGTTCTGATTTTGCTTGAACAGTGGCTGGGAATTCCCCATTCTGCTCAGGCCTCAGTGTGATTAATTACAGCGTTTCCGCTCTCGATTGGGGAAATGTCCCAACAAATGGGCCCCTCGTTTTACTCTTTTGTACCTCTAGGTGGCAGTCTCACGACCACTTGGGTCTCACACAGGCTGCAGTATAACTACAGTCCAGTGGATTGCCTGGGAATAGTTTCAATTTAAATGTTGAAGCTTTTGAAGTTTGATTGCCCCCATGGGCAGTTTCTGTGTTGTGTCTCCCCTTGTGTAACACTGACTGCTCCACAAGGTTCCCTCTCCTGCCCCATCCTCCGCCCACATTCTACCCTATGTAAACTACAGGTGATCCAAAACTCGGCATCCCATGTCCTAACTCGCACCAAGTCCCGCTAATCCATCACCCCTGTGCCCCGTGTCCTAACTTGCAGCGAGTCCCGCTCACCCATCACCCACTGTGCTCGCTGCCCCGTGTCCTGACTCGCACCGAGTCCCGCTCACCCATCACCCCCTGTGTTCACTACCCCGTGTCCTAACTCGCACCGAGTCCCACTCACCCATCACCCCTGTGCTCACTGCCCCGTGTCCTAACTCGCACCGAGTCCCACTCACCCATCACCCCCTGTGCTCGCTGCCCCGTGTCCTAACTCGCACCGAGTCCCTCTCACCTATCACCCCCTGTGCTCACTGACCTACATTGGCTCCCGGTTAAGCAATGCCTCTATTTTAAAATTCTCATCCTTGTTTACAAATCCCTCCATGGCCCTCGCCCCTCCCTATCTCTGTAATCTCCTCCGGCCCCACAACCCCCCCCCCGAGATATTTTGTTCAAATTTTGTCAAAGTTTGTTCGATAGCGCTCCTGTGAAGCACCTTGGGACGTTTTACTGTTAAAGCTGCTATATAAATGTCAGTTGCTGTTGTTGTTGTTGTTGACAACCAATAAGGCATCAGCTCTCGGAACCTCCGGGACAAAGCAGAAACGGAGTGGAGTTTGTGGAGCTTGGCGAGCGAGGCTACCAGGACACGGGGCGTGTGGGTTCACAGTGGAGCAGTTCAGAGGTTGCGACTGCCAGTTTGTTTACAGCAAATACCACAGAAGGTGCGTCAGTGAATTGCAGGATGTGAAATGTCTGTTCACATCGACAAGTCCTTCTCTCCTTGGCACTGTTTTTTGGGAAACAGTTGGCCACTTCCTTATTATTCCATGGTTTAATTATTCATAGACACTGTGGTTTTCTGTCTGTTCTGTAAACTCGATTGGCATCTGTGGCTGGTTAATAAACACAGATACTGGTAAACCATCAATACCAAACATAATGTGCACCACACCAACCCCGAGAGTGATTGACAGATGGACAAAACCCCACAATCCCCGCCCCAGAGTGATTAGTCCCGCTCACCCATCACCCCCTGTGCCCCCGTGTCCCGCTCACCCATCACCCCCTGTGCCCCCGTGTCCCGCTCACCCATCACCCCCTGTGCCCCCGTGTCCCGCTCACCCATCACCCCCTGTGCCCCCGTGTCCCACTCACCCATCACCCCCTGTGCCCCCGTGTCCTAACCCGCACCGAGTCCCGCTCACCCATCACCCCCTGTGCTCGCTGCCCCATGTCCTAACTCACACCGAGTTCCACTCACCCATCACCCCCTGTGCTCACTGCCCCGTGTCCTAACTCGCACCGAGTCCCGCTCACCCATCACCCCCTGTGCTCGCTGCCCCATGTCCTAACTCACACCGAGTCCCGCTCACCCATCACCCCCTGTGCTCACTGCCCCGTGTCCTAACTCGCACCGAGTCCCGCTCACCCATCACCCCCTGTGCTCGCTGCCCCATGTCCTAACTCACACCGAGTCCCGCTCACCCATCACCCCCTGTGCTCACTGCCCCGTGTCCTAACTCACACCGAGTCCCGCTCACCCATCACCCCCTGTGCTCACTGCCCCGTGTCCTAACTCACACCCAGTCCCACTCACCCATCACCCCCTGTGCTCACTGCCCCGTGTCCTAACTCGCACCGAGTCCCGCTCACCCATCACCCCCTGTGCTCACTGCCCCGTGTCCTAACTCGCACCGAGTCCCGCTCACCCATCACCCCCTGTGCTCACTGCCCCGTATCCTAACTCACACCGAGTCCCGCTCACCCATCACCTCCTGTGCTCGCTGCCCCGTGTCCTAACTCGCACCGAGTCCCTCTCACCCATCACTCCCTGTGCTCACTGCCCCGTGGCCTAACTCACACCAAGTCCCGCTCACCCATCACCCCCTGTGCTCGCTGCCCCGTGTCCTAACTCGCACCAAGTCCCACTCACCCATCACCCCCTGCTCGCTGACCTACATTGGCTCCCGATTAAGCAACGCCTCAATTTCAAAATTGCTCCTGTGAAACACCTTGGGAGGTTTTACTGCATTAACGGCGCTGTTTAAATGCACGCTGTTTCCGATGTTGTTGTTGCAGACTGATTGGCTGCAGCAGGGTTGTCCGCGGAGTGACGGCCGGGTGTGATGGGCTGTCGCCTGGGCTCACTGTGGCTGGTTCCAGCTGCAGACAGTGCGAGGCCCAGATATCCACATTTACACAGACACACGACACAGGCAATTCACCCAACCGGCCCGGGGCACCATTGACACTGCACCGGGGCAAATGGTTCCCGGTTAGTAAGGGGAAAGCTCCAGGAGTCAGTTTCACTCCCGTAGGTAGTCCTGTCTCACACCGGGATCAGTCCTGCCTCACTCCGGGAGTCGGTCTCACTCCTGGAGGTAGTCCTGTCTCACTCCGGGATCAGTCCTGCCTCACTCCGGGAGTCGGTCTCACTCCAGGATCAGTCCTGTCTCACTCCGGGAGTCGGTCTCACTCCTGGAGGTAGTCCTGTCTCACTCTGGGATCAGTCCTGCCTCACTTCGGGATCAGTCCTGTCTCACTCTGGGAGTCTGTCTCACTCTGGTCTCAGTCCTGTCTCACTCCGCGAGTCGGTCTCACTCCGGGATCAGTCCTGTCTCACTCCGGGAGTCAGTCTCACTCCGGGATCAGTCCTGTCTCACTCCGGGAGTCGGTCTCATTCCGGGATCAGTCCTGTTTCACTCTGGGATCAATCCTGCCTCACTCCAGGATCAGTCCTGTCTCAATCCGGGATCAGTCTCACTCCGGGATCAGTCTTACCCCACTCCTGGTGAAAGGCGGTACTGCAGGTCCCGAAGTATTGAGGGATACAGACCGAGGGCGAGGAGACGGAGTTAGGTCGCAGATCCGCCATGATCTCATTGAATGGCGGAACAGGCTCGTGGGGCCAAATGGCCTCCTCCTGTATCCCTGTAGCTCCATCTCCGGAACGTTCCGTCCCTTCCGTCGCTGGGAGCAGGCACCCAGCCTCCGACTCACACTCGGGAACGGGGCAGCTGCCTACAGGAGCCTCACCATTACAAAGTGCGGGGTGGGGAGGGTACCTGGGCAGACGGAAGGTTCCGGCGGGTGGGCGGTGCCCCGAAAATGCTGCAGCTCGAGCTCCTGCTGAAAGGGTTAACTCAGGCCTCCTGTCCCGCCATGGCCTGACCCTAGTGCCCATTCTCCGTATGTGTGTGCCTGGCCAGTGAGTCTATTCCGCCATGGAAGGCATCACGGCCCAGCCCGGATTTGTTGCGGTGAATTATCTGCACATCGCGTGTTTTGGCAGGACCGTGACTGGGGGCATGGAGAACTGTCCGACCTTCACACTCCCAAACCCAGGGGCACAGAGGAAAATTCTGGCCCCTTCCCCACTCCCCCCCGCAAACACCTCTGCACCCCAGCCGAGATCACCGAACACAGCACAGGCTGCGGAGCTGATCTCCGACGTACTGGGCAGGGTGGGGGGGGCAGCTCCGTGTAAATGTTTACAGATTTTGATGTTCAGTTGATTTGAGAATGCGGTTAATGTGGATGAATGCTCAGAGTGAGGCCTGTGATCGGGCAGGGGTGAGGCACACTAATGTATACACCTCCGTGCGCGCTCACAGGCCGGCTCGCGGACAAAGCCATCAAGTCGCCAAAAGCAGCGCTGGGCCCTGACTCCTGGACGGCACAAGCACGTGGGGCGATCCCGTCCGAACTGACCCCCGTCCGGACGGAATTCCTCATCGGCACCAAGCCCCGAAACCACCCTCGGGAGCCGGCGCCTCACAACTTGAGCCTCCTCGGGGAAATCCCCTCCGTGCCTTTCAGTTCCGCGCGGAGGGGTTTCCTGTACGGGCTGCTCCTGCACACTCTCCACCTTGCCATCCTCGCCTGCCGTCCGGACACGCCATGGCGCACCATCTTACCGTCCGGAGGAGGCGGGGGTCCCCGATGGAGTGCCCTCTACATGGGAGTCCTCCCTCTATTTATTAGGGACTTGGCCTGGAGGGTGGTGCACGGAGCAGTGCCGTGCAATAAATTTTTAAGTCGGTTCACGGACTCCCAGGCTGCCTGTAATTCCTGCGGTCTGGAGGTGTCCGTGTTCCACGTCTATGTTCAGTGTGTGAGGTTGCAGCTCCCTCTTCCGTTATTTAAAGGGGATGCTCCTCAAATTCTGGCTGCACTTCAGTCCCACGCTCCTGATCTTTGGGCACCCTGTGCGGGGGGGAGCGGGTAGGTCCGAGGGCCTCCTCGTAGGACTGCTCCTAGGCACGGCCAAGGGGGCCATCAGCCGGTCCAGGCAGCAGGCGGTCGAGGGAGTCGTTCAGCCCGACTGCCTGCCTCTCCCGCGGTTACATCCGGGCCAGGGTGTCCCTGGAGATGGAGCACGCGGTGTTCACCGGTACGCTCGCGGCCTTCCGCGAGAGGTGGGCGCCGGAGGGACTGGAGTGCATCATCACCCCCGGGAACAGAATTTTAATTTGATCTGCTAATGTTCCCTTTAAAGTTTGATTTGGTAATTTGTGGGTCTCTGGTGCCCTTTAATAAGGTTTCATCTGTTAACTTAAATAGTTGTGGAGTTGTTGCATTGTGAGTGGCTTAACCAAGGCACGTGCTGTTCACAAGAGTCAATAAAATCCTGGTTAATTGGGTTCCGATTCCCCACAGTGAGGCGTGCAGCTGGTGGATGAACTGGTCGGGTTCAGTTTGATTGTTAAACCTTTGCTGATAAACCAGCCGGTTCTTTGCAGCAAATGTGTAGCTGTGCATTCTTAAGCACAGAGCCCATGAAGCAAATACACTCCACAGACAAACCTGTTTCAGTACCGGGAGCCGCGATATGATCAATACATAGAGAGCACAGAGAAAGGCTTTCTATATTTCTTTATTAGGATATTTCTGCAAATGCCTTTGCTGATTTCAGTGACCGCGTATAATGATTAGGTTGTAAGCTTCAGACAGAGATCGATGAGCAGTAGGTGAGGTGGGTGCGTGAAGGCTCTATTTACAGCGTATATACTTGCTGGCTACAGTCTCTGCTTCTCTCTGCCGATATACTTCAGGCTGCTGTGATTACAGATATTTAGCAAGAAGGATATTGTTACCGGGAGGGGGGTACGGGGGTAGGGGGGGGCGCAGTTACCTGATGATTGGGTCCTTCGGGGGGGTCACACGTAACACGTAACAGGACAGGGGCAACCACCAGCCAATAATGTGGGGCTCTGAACTCGAACCGCCCCTCATCCCTGGGGCTCTGTTTCTGCTCATCTTTGTCAATTGTCCTGAAGAAATGTCTTTCTAATGGACTCGATGTTGCACCGTGACCATCGCTCACAGGCAGTGTGTGTGCGGCACACTGGAGCCAGGCTTGTAGTCAACCTCAAACACACTTTTCATAAACTCTGCCCCCTCCCCTCACGTTTAATGTTTCTAATGTCCCTTCCCTTTCTGTCTGTCTGTCTCTCTCGTTCTTTCTATCTGTCCCCTCATTCTCTCTCTCTCTCTCTCTCCCTGTCTCTGTGTTTCCCTGTCACTTTCACTGTCAGCGCCTCTCTCTCTCTCTCTCTCTCTGTGTTTCTCTGTCTGTGTGTCTCTCTCTCTCTGCGCCCCCCCTCTCTCTGTCTCTCTCACTCTCTCTGTCTCTCTGTCTGTCTCTCTCCCTCTGCGCCCCCCCCCCCTCTGTCTCTCTGTGTTTCTCTGTCTCTCTCTCTCTCTCTATGCCCCCCCCTCCCTCTCTCTCTCTCTCTCACTCTCTCTGTCTCTCTGTCTGTCTCTCTCTCTCTCTGCGCCCCCCCCCTCTGTCTCTCTGTGTTTCTCTATCTCTCTCTCTCTCTCTCTACGCTCCTCTCTGTCTCTCTCTCTCTCTCTCTCTCTCTATGCCCCCCTCTCTCTCTCTCTCTCTCTACGCCCCCTTCTCTCTGTCTCTCTCTCTCTCTCTCTGTCTGTCACCCGCTCCCCCCCCTCTCCCTTTACACACAGCTCACTGAGTGAATGAGTACTGCCCCCATTACCAATCCATCAGGCTGACCTGGTGTGAAGTTGGAGAAGGGAGAGGGGGTGGTGTGGGGGTTTGTGGTCACTCACCAGTTTAGTCCCAATCTCAGGATGTGGGCATCACTGGCAAGGCTGGCATTTATTGCCCGACCCTGGTTGCCCCGAGAAGGTGGTGGTGAGCCGCTGTGTAACGATGGAGGGGCTCGCTGGGCCATTGCATGGGGCAACCACAGTGGTGTGGGACTGGAGTCACCTATAGGCCCAGAACGGGCAGCTTTCCTAACGGGATGTTAGTGAGTCAGTGACACAATCTGACAGATTCTTTTATAAAAAAAAAACTCAATTCGAATTCACAATCTGGGCTTTGGGTTCACTTTACCAGGGACTGTACCAGAGAGCGAGAGAGAGACCACCCACCCACCCAGTGGGGAGGATTCCTCTTGGATACCCCCACTCTCAGGAAGCCCCCCACTCTCTCCTCCCGCCCCCGGTACAGAAGTCCCACATACTCAGTGAGAGCTGTACCCTGTCTGACCAACTCCCAATCCTGCCCTACAGGCTAAGCACTCTGACCTCGTCCTGTGCACTTATATCATCCGGGTGGGGGGGGCTGCCAATAGCTGTAGCCCCTGTCACCATCCGGGTGGGGGGGGCTGCCAATAGCTGTAGCCCCTGTCACCATCCGGGTGGGGGGGGCTGCCAATAGCTGTAGCCCCTGTCACCATCCGGGGCGGGTGGGGGACGAATGACTATTTGGAAGCCTCACGACTGGTGCATAGCGGGGGGAGGGGGGAGTTTAGCCATTTGCCTTAGTGCCATTTTGAGGGTGGCCCAAGGGTCAGGTCCAAAGCCCAGCCGGGGGCCGCTGGCCATGGCAACGGGGGGGGGGGGGGCGAGAGCGACTGGGGGGAGCGACACGACACCGAGCGGAGGCCCACCGTGGGGCGCAGGGCAGGGTCCGGATCCCACCGTGGGGCGCAGGGCAGGGTCCGGATCCCACCGTGGGGCGCAGGGCAGGGTCCGGATCCCACCGTGGGGCGCAGGGCAGGGTCCGGATCCCACCGTGGGGCGCAGGGCAGGGTCCGGATCCCACCGTGGGGCGCAGGGTCCGGATCCCACTGTGGGGCGCAGGGCAGGGTCCGGATCCCACTGTGGGGCGCAGGGCAGGGTCCGGATCCCACCGTGGGGCGCAGGGCAGGGTCCGGATCCCACCGTGGGGCGCAGGGCAGGGTCCGGATCCCACCGTGGGGCGCAGGGCAGGGTTCGGATCCCACCGTGGGGCGCAGGGCAGGGTCCGGATCCCACCGTGGGGCGCAGGGCAGGGTCCGGATCCCACTGTGGGGCGCAGGGTCCGGATCCCACTGTGGGGCGCAGGGCAGGGTCCGGATCCCACCGTGGGGCGCAGGGCAGGGTCCGGATCCCACCGTGGGGCGCAGGGCAGGGTCCGGATCCCACTGTGGGGCGCAGGGTCCGGATCCCACCGTGGGGTGCAGGGCAGGGTCCGGATCCCACTGTTGGGCGCAGGGCAGGGTCCGGATCCCACTGTGGGGCGCAGGGCAGGGTCCGGATCCAGGGGGGAGGACGGTTCAGGTCCGGCGCTCGAGCTCAGTCGCCGCGGGGCCTCACTGCCGCGTATCCCGGGTAACATTATCCTGCTAATTGCCGCTTTAATTTCGGGTTGGGTGTGTGTTTTGCTGTGCTTCCCAGGGCCAGCCCTAGTATCGGTAATATTGCTTCCTGGACCGGTGGGCTCTCTGCCTCCGGGGCCGTTGTTGCCGGTAACTGCTGGGCTGCTGCCTCCTGCCAAAGAACTTCCCGTAGGCCCGTTTCAGGCCGACCTGCCTGGCAAGGCGATCGCAGGGCCGATACTCCTCACACCTCTCCCTGTTCAACTCCCGGGGAGTCTTGTATCGGTTCAGCGAGCTGCAATAGGACAGCAATTCATTATTAGCCTGTCTAAATAAAATAAACACTTTTTACAGAGAATTACATCGAGTGTTACAGCCCAGAAACAGGCCATTCGGCCCATCGGGTCCGTGCCGGGGTTTATGCTCCAAACAAGCCTTCCCCCACCCCTGTTCATTGCACCCTGTCATCGGGAACGCGCTACCTGAAAGGGCGGTGGGAGCAGATTCAACAGTAACTTTCCAACGGGAATTGGATAAATACTCAAAAAGGAATAATTTACAGGACTGTGGGGAAAGAGCAGGGGGGGAGTGGGGCTGATTGGGTCAGAACAGAAGAAACAGGAGCAGGAGTCGGCCATTCGGCCCCTCGAGCCTGCTCCGCCATTTAATGAGATCACGGCTGATCTGATCATGGACTCAGCTCCACCTCCCCGAATTCCCAGAGCCAGTACAGGCACAATGGGCCAAAGGTCCTCCTGTGCCCTCTGCCTCCCTGACTCTCTGAACCGCGGTGTTGCTGCCGATCGGGGCAGGCTGTGGGCAGCGCCTGGGATCCTCCTGCACCGGGTGCCTGAGACTCACCCACTGAGTCCTCCCCCGAGAGGGTCATCAGCCCCGGCCCGAAACACAGAAGCTCGGGCCCCACCCAGGGGGGGTGATCCCCGACTCATCTTCTGAACCCACCACGCCCTCCCGGAGCGCAGTGCCGTCGGCAGGCCAGCTCTCCGTCAGCTGTGCGTGTCGGCGGGATATTCGAACAGGGAGGGCATCACCACCGAGCAAGCTTCTGTCCCCACTCGACACCCACGCACTAACCTTCCTCCACCAATCGCCGGAGAGAACGAGTTTCGACAGCGCCATTTACGACCACCGGATCTCCCAAAGCACTTTACAGCCCATGCAGCACTTTTTCAAGGGCAGTCACTGTTGTACTATTGGGAAACGTGGCCGCCAATTTGCGCACAGCAAGCTCCCACAGTAATTATATAGGGGAGGGGGGATTGTGGCTGATTCCTTCACCCCTTCCTTCTCAGCCCAGGGGTGCAGACCAATTATAGTGCCCCCCCTGTCCCCCCCTGCCTGTACCTGCCTGCGATGCACTCACTCAGCCCAGCCCAGCCCAGGATCTAACCTGTGCCCGCCAGCTCTGCATGGGTTAGTTGGCAGATTTAACTCTCAGCGCCTGAGCCTGACGAGATTGTAAAAAATCACTCACCTCTCCCAGGGGTTGATGGGTCTCGGTTGTCTCATAAAGGCGTTTGCATCTCTGTGGCCAAGAAAGAACACTGAGAGGGAAGGGAGGCGAATGGAATCAGTTCATCACAAGAGAGAAATCCTTCGCAAAAATAACTCCCTTAAGTCAACCCTCCTGACAATTCGATTCCCGTAAAACACATGCACCCACCTCAACATTCATCTTACAGTCTGATACTTTACACCCAGTGTCACTGGCCCAGTGCGTGTCCCAGTGTCACTGGCCCAGTGCGTGTCCCAGTGTCACTGGCCCAGTGCGTGTCCCAGAGTCACTGGCCCAGTGCGTGTCCCAGAGTCACTGGCCCAGTGCGTGTCCCAGTGTCTCAGAGTCCCAGTGCGTGTCCCAGAATCCCAGTGTCTCAGAGTCCCAGTGACCCAGAATCCCAGTGCGTGTCCCAGAATCCCAGTGTCCCAGAATCCCAGTGCGTGTCCCAGTGTCTCAGAGTCCCAGTGCGTGTCCCAGAATCCCAGTGCATGTCCCAGTGTCTCATAGTCCCAGTGCGTGTCCCAGAATCCCAGTGACCCAGAATCCCAGTGTCCCAGTCCTACTGGCCCAGTGCGAGATGCTGAGTTCAATGTCTCTCCAACAAAACCACCCGCCGCTAAGAATCAGTTTATAAAGTTCAACTTACGGTCGTCTATTTCATTCGACTCCGAGGAATCTGCAATAAGAAAAGAGCAGTAGTTAGTAAAACCAACAAACCTTAACTAGCAATTCCTTAACTAGTGAAACTGATAATAGCATGGATTTCGGTGAGATTTAGAACAATGTGATTTGGGAATAGCAGCTCGGGGTGTGACTAGGGTTTGGGTGAAGTGAACACTTGGGGCTGATGTCTGAGTCTGCCCCCCTGGGCTGGCCCTTGCCCCCTCCCTGGGCCGGCCCTAGCCCCCACCCACCCTGGCTGGACCTCACCCCTCGCCCCCCCCAGGGCCGGACCTCATCCGTCTGCCCCGGGCCGGACCTCACCCAATAACTGTGCCAGGAATGTGTATACGGAGAATTGCCTCCCTCCTGGTGCCCGGCACCCCCCCGATGATTAAATGACAAATCCGCCCCAGGCAGCGTTGTGATTGCTGGAGTGAGTTACAAATGTAAACGGCAAAAAGCCCTTTCTACAGTGTGACATCTTTACACAGCTACTCAAGCACCAAGATGGCTCCTTACCACATGACCGTTTGTTAATACATCAGTAGTTGCATTACATCAGTAGTCCACCAGGTGGGGCTCTCTCACACAGTGAGCCGGGCTGGGCTCACGGAACGGGCACAAACCGTTGCGTTACAATAGCAGAGAGAGGATCATCACACAGACACCTTCAGCTTTGTCCACTGATAACGTCAACTGGGTCATATCATAAACTTATAACATGAGCCAAATAACCCAGAGCTATACCCCTTCACTGGGTCTGTCTGTGTCTCGCTCTCCTGCCCTCACAGAGCACACGCTCCCGGTTATTTATACAAGAACATCAGGATTAGGAGCAGGAGTCAGCCATTCGGCCCCTTGAATCTGCTCCGCCATTCAATGAGATCGCGGCTGATTTGCAAGTATCGCCTAATCTGACAGACTGGGTGTTCTCAGTCGCCCTCTTTCCCAAACCTCCGGGCCCACAGCATTCAATCACAGAATCACAGACATTTACAGCACGGAAGGAGGTTTATTAACTCCGCAATGTTTATGCTGGGCGACATCAGTCAGCTGCACACACAGGGTGCGGGGATCATTTAATCGCCCACCAGTTATAGTGACTGTGTTTACAGACACTCCTTAATATCAAGCAAGCGGTTAATGGGACTGATTGAAGTGTCTCCCCTCTGTCTTTCTGACTAAATCTTACCTGGGGCCGACCAGTTCCATTCATAAGAACATAAGAAATAGGAGCAGGAGTCGGCCATTCGGCCCCTCGAGCCTGCTCCACCATTCAATACAATCTTGGCTGATCCGATCATGGACTCAACTCCACTTCCCCGCCCGTTCCCCATAACCCTTCACTCCCTTATCGCTCAAAAATCTGACTATCTCCACCTTAAATATATTCAATGACCCAGCCCCCACAGCTCTCTGGGGCAGAGAATTCCACAGATTCACCACCCTCTGAGAGAAGAAATTCCTCCTCATCTCAGTTTTAAACGGCCGACCCCTTATTCTGAAACTATACCCCCTAGTTCCAGATTCCCCCACGAGGGGAAACATCCTCTCTGCATCTACCCTGTCCAGCCCCCTCAGAATCTTATACATTTCAATAAGATTACCTCTCATTCTTCTAAACTCCAATGAGTACAGACCCAACCTGCTCAACCTTTCTTCATCTCAGGAATCAACAAAGTGAACCTTCCCTGAACTGCCTCCAATGCAAGTACATCCCTCCTTAAATACAGAGACCAAAACTGTACGCAGTACTCCAGGTGTGGCCTCACCAATACCCTGTACAGTTGGAGCAGGACTTCTCTGCTTTTATACTCTATCCCCCTTGCAATAAAGGCCAGCATTCCATTTGCCTTCCTGATCACTTGCTGTACCTGCAGACTAACTGTTTGTGTTTCATGCACAAGGACCCCAGGTCCCTCTGTACCACAGCATTCTGTAATCTCTCTGCATTTAAATCATATTTTGCTTTTCTATTCTTCCGATCAAAGTGGATAACCTCACATTTTCCCACATTATGCTCCATCTGCCAAATGTTTGCCCACTCACTGAGCCTGCCTATATCCCTTTGCAGAGTCTGTGTCCTCCTCACAACTTGCTTTCTCACCGATCTGTGAACCGTCAGCAGATTTGGCTATGTTACACTCGGTCCCTTCATCCATTGATCTAGATTGGGTGGGGTTTGCCCCCCCGGAGCCCCCTGGAGCTCCCCGGAGCTCCCAGCTCCCGGCGCGCTGTGCAACCAGTGGCAGACCTGGCCAAGCTAGCGGTTCCACGACGTGGGACTCCAGCCATTGCAATTAGTACAATCTGTTGCTCATAAACTTGCAAATTACTGGGACATGGAAGTAACTAACCACGAAAGTAGCAACTCTGACTAATTAAACTGCCACTGTTTTCCTTCATTTTCAGATTACCACGGCCCACGCCCCGAATGGCCCACGGAGAGAGTGCTGTCAGTGCCGGCCCGCAGTCACATGGCAGGAACAGGTAGGTTGGGGCTGGTGGCTCACTTCCCCCGTGGGGAGGGACAGATAATCTCTCTTACTGATGTTGGTTGGGGGATAAATATTGACACAGGATGACAGCTCTTTCCGAATAGAGCCCTGGGATCTTTTACATCCAACTGAGAGGGCAGACGGGGCCTTGGTTTAACGTCTCATCTGAAAGACGACACCTCCGACAGTGCGGTGCTCCCTCAGTACTGCCCCTCCGACAGTGCGGTGCTCCCTCAGTACTGCCCCTCCGACAGTGCGGCGCTCCCTCAGTACTGCCCCTCCGACAGTGCGGCGCTCCCTCAGTACTGCCCCTCCGACAGTGCGGCGCTCCCTCAGTACTGCCCCTCCGACAGTGCGGCGCTCCCTCAGTACTGCCCCTCCGACAGTGCGGCGCTCCCTCAGTACTGCCCCTCCGACAGTGCGGCGCTCCCTCAGTACTGCCCCTCCGACAGTGCGGCGCTCCCTCAGTACTGCCCCTCCGACAGTGCGGCGCTCCCTCAGTACTGCCCCTCCGACAGTGCGGCGCTCCCTCAGTACTGCACTGGGAGTGTCAGCCTAGGTTTTTGTGCTCGAATGTCTGGAGTGGGACTTGAATCCACGACCTTTTGACTCAATGGGGAGAGCGTTACCCACTGAGCCAATGGCCGACACTCTTAACAGCAACAGTTAATATCTTGATTATATCTGATTAATATCTTGTCGCCAACATCTGATTTTCAATCCTGAGAAGCGGCTGAGCCAAATCTCCCTAATGCTGTTTGTTTGGCGATTTGCAGCGAAGTTGGCGGCTGTGTGTCAGAGGTCCTACCTGCGATAACGACAGCAGCCAGTGTGCAGAGACTGAGCAGGGTGAGGGTCCTCATATTTCAGCTGCTTGTCCGTTCCTGGCTCCGATACACCAGCAGACTTGCTGTGCGTTTGTGAGTGTGTGTGAGGAGAGCGGGTTCGGTGACGGTTATAAGAGGAGGTTTATTTACACAGCCGAGCGAGTTGTGACTAATCCTGCGAAGGGTGGGTGTGGGCATGTTTGGCACGGGGTCCCCCAGGACACACACAGCAACTATTATGAAAACGATAGCTGTTGCCAAGTTGGCTCAATGTGACATTTTCTTCTTTCAGAAAAGTATTTTTTCAGATAACAAGAAGTCCTGAATTCACAGAATAGCGAAGGGTGGGGGTTTGTTTAGAGGGTGAGTGTTTGGATCGGGCACAGGAGCTGGAGGGGGGCACGGCGGGGGGGGTCGACAAGTTTAATTCCTTCAAACGGTTGTGATTTCTGCAGCAATGTACAGAATGTCTCACTGACAACGGATTGTTACAGACACAGTGGGAGGGGAGAGCGGGAGGGGGAGGGGGAGGGGGAGGGGAGGTGGAGGAGGGGGGCGCTCGGGGAGGGGAGGAGGCTCGGGGCGGGGGGAGGGAGTACGGGGAGGGGGGATGGGGGATAGAGAGGGGCAGAGGGAACGAGGAGGTGGCTCGGGGAGGGGGAGGGGATTCGGGGAGGGGGAGAGAGCTCGGGGAGGGAAGAGGGCTCGGGGAGGGGGAGGGAGCTTGGGGAGGGGGCTTGGGGTGGGGGGGGGTCAGTGGAGGGGGAGGAGGCTGGGGGAGGTGGGATGGGGAAGGAGCAGAGCGGTACAGTGGAGGGGTCGGTGGGGAGGGGGGTCAGAGGTCGGGTTGGGGAGGTTTGAAGACCAACAGCATCACCGGACGTTCGGGGGAAATGTTTCAGATGTCTGAACGAATATTTTACTGAGGTATCAAGTAAAAAGAAAGAAAGACTTGCATTTATATAGCGCCTTTCACAACCTCAGGACATCCCAAAGCGCTTTACAGCCAATGAAGTACTTTTGGAGTGTAGTCACTGTTGTAATGTGGGAAACGCAGCAGCCAATTTGCGCACAGCAAGCTCCCACACACAGCGATGTGATAATGACCAGATAATCTGTTTTAGTGATGTTGATTGAGGGATAAATATTGGCCCCAGGACACCGGGGAGAACTCCCCTGCTCTTCTTCAAAATAGTGTCATGAGATCTTTTACATCCACCCGAGAGAGCAGACGGGGCCTCGGTTTAATGTCTTATCCGAAAGGCGGCACCTCCGACAGTGCGGCACTCCCTCAGTACTGCCCCTCCGACAGTGCGGCACTCCCTCAGTACTGCCCCTCCGACAGTGAGACACTCCCTCAGCACTGCCCCTCCGACAGTGCGGCACTCCCTCAGCACTGCCCCTCCGACAGTGCGGCACTCCCTCAGTACTCCCCCTCCGACAGTGCAGCACTCCTTCAGTACTGCCCCTCCGACAGTGCGGCGCTCCCCTAGTACTGCCCCTCCGACAGTGCGGCACTCCCTCAGTACTGCCCCTCCGACAGTGCGGCGCTCCCCTAGTACTGCCCCTCCGACAGTGCGGCACTCCCTCAGTACTGCCCCTCCGACAGTACGGCACTCCCTCAGTACTGCCCCTCCGACAGTGCGGCACTCCCTCAGTACTGCCCCTCCGACAGTGCGGCACTCCCTCAGTACTGCCCCTCCGACAGTGCGGCACTCCCTCAGTACTGCACTTGGAGTGTAAGCCTGGATTTTTCGTGCTCAAATCTCTGGAGTGGAACCTGAACCCACAACCTTCTGAATCAGAGGTGAGAGTGCTGCCCACTGAGCCACTTAACTGAACTGTTAAACCGAGGCCCCGTCTGCTCTCTCAGGTGGATGTAAAAGATCTCATGGCACTATTTCGAAGAAGAGCAGGGGAGTTCCCCCCAGTGTCCTGGGGCCAATATTTATCCCTCAACATTCATCAAAACAGATTATCTGGGTCATTATCACATTGCCGTGTGTGGGATCTTGCTGTGCGCACGTTGGCTGCCGCGTTTCCCACATTACAACAGTGACTACTCTCCCAAAGTAGGTAATTGGCTGTAAAGTGCTTTGGGATGTCTGGTGGTGGAGAAAGGCGCTGAAACAATGTAATTCCAGCTGTTAATTGGTCCAAAAGTCTGTCCCAGCACCAACATGGAGTTGGACCAGGGAAGATCTCCTGGCCTTGCTGCTGAGATTATTCTGTTTACACAGAGTGTCCCTTTAAACCGGTTCCTATAAAAACCTCCTCTCATCCCAAACTATTTGACAACATGTTTAAAAATGTTCACCACAAGTTCTCAGCCGATAACATTTCCAAATTAAACAATCATTCTAATGTTCCTTTCGTGGCTCTGGGTCCCAAGTTCGTTTATTATCAACATCAAAATCCACCAGACAGCGGCTCTCTCAAAATAGAAGAGCAGGCCCCAACATCCAGAAATAACTTGTTGTGGGGGAACAGGATAGTGCTGTGGGCAAAACACAGGTCCTCACCGCAGGGACCAGCCGCCAATTCCTGGGCAGCCGAGCCAGATACCGCTCTCCTCCGGAGTGGGGTACGGGGGGAATGTGATCGGGGAATGTGATCGGGGAATGTGATCGGGGAATGTGATCGGGGAATGTGATCGGGGGGAATGTGATCGGGGGGAATGTGATCAGGGAATGTGATCGGGGAATGTGATCGGGGAATGTGATCGGGGGGAATGTGATCGGGGGAAATGTGATCGGTGGGAATGTGATCGGGGAATGTGATCGGGGAATGTGATCGGGGAATGTGATCAGGAGGAGTGTGATCAGGGGGAATGTGATCGGGGAATGTGATCGGGGAATGTGATCGGGGAATGTGATCGGGGGGAATGTGATCGGGGAATGTGATCGGGGGGAATGTGATCGGGGAATGTGATCGGGAAATGTGATCGGGGAATGTGATCGGGGAATGTGATCGGGGGGAATGTGATCGGGGGGAATGTGATCGGGGAATGTGATCGGGGGGAATGTGATCGGGGAATGTGATCGGGGGGAATGTGATCGGGGAATGTGATCGGGGAATGTGATCGGGGGGAATGTGATCGGGGGGAATGTGATCGGGGAATGTGATCGGGGGGAATGTGATCGGGGGGAATGTGATCGGGGAATGTGATCGGGGAATTTGATCGGGGAATGTGATCGGGGAATGTGATCGGGGGGAATGTGATCGGGGAATGTGATCAGGGAATGTGATCGGGGAATGTGATCGGGGAATGTGATCGGGGAATGTGATCGGGGGGAATGTGATCGGGGAATGTGATCGGGGGGAATGAGATTGGGGGGAATGTGATCGGGGAATGTGATCGGGGAATGTGATCGGGGGGAATGAGATTGGGGGGAATGTGATCGGGGAATGTGATCGGGGAATGTGATCGGGGAATGTGATCGGGGGGAATGTGATCGGGGGAATATGATCGGGGAATGTGATCGGGGGGAATGTGATCGGGGGGAATGTGATCGGGGAATGTGATCGGGGAATGTGATCGGGGAATGTGATCGGGGAATGTGATCGGGGGGAATGTGATCGGGGAATGTGATCGGGGAATGTGATTGGGGGGAGTGTGATCGGGGGGAATGTGATCGGGGAATGTGATCGGGGAATGTGATCGGGGGGAATGAGATTGGGGGGAATGTGATCGGGGAATGTGATCGGGGAATGTGATCGGGGGGAATGAGATTGGGGGGAATGTGATCGGGGAATGTGATTGGGGAATGTGATCGGGGAATGTGATCGGGGGGAATGTGATCGGGGGGAATGTGATTGGGGGGAATGTGATCGGGGAATGTGATCGGGGAATGAGATCGGGGGGAATGTGATCGGGGAATGTGATCGGGGAATGTGATCGGGGGGAATGAGATTGGGGGGAATGTGATCGGGGAATGTGATCGGGGAATGTGATCGGGGGGAATGAGATTGGGGGTAATGTGATCGGGGAATGTGATCGGGGAATGTGATCGGGGGGAATGTGATCGGGGAATGTGATCGGGGGGAATGTGATCGGGGAATGTGATCGGGGGGAATGTGATCGGGGAATGTGATCGGGGGGAATGTGATCAGGGAATGTGATCGGGGGGAATGTGATCGGGGGGAATGTGATTGGGGAATGTGATCGGGGGAAATGTGATCGGGGAATGTGATCGGGGGAAATGTGATCGGGGAATGTGATCGGGGGGAATGTGATCGGGGAATGTGATCGGGGAATGTGATCGGGGAATGTGATTGGGGGGAATGTGATTGGGGGGAATGTGATTGGGGAATGTGATCGGGGGGAATGTGATCGGGGAATGTGATCGGGGAATGTGATCGGGGAATGTGATCGGGGAATGTGATCGGGGAATGTGATCGGGGAATGTGATCGGGGGGAATGTGATCGGGGGGAATGTGATTGGGGAATGTGATCGGGGGGAATGTGATCGGGGAATGTGATCGGGGAATGTGATCGGGGAATGTGATCGGGGGGAATGTGATCGGGGGGAATGTGATCGGGGAATGTGATCGGGGAATGTGATCGGGGGGAATGTGATCGGGGAATGTGATCGGGGAATGTGATCGGGGGGAATGTGATCGGGGAATGTGATCGGGGAATGTGATCGGGGGGGAATGTGATCGGGGAATGAGATCGGGGGAAATGTGATCGGGGAATGTGATCGGGGAATGTGATCGGGGGGAATGTGATCGGGGGGAATGTGATCGGGGGGAGTGTGATCGGGGGGAATGTGATCGGGGAATGAGATCGGGGGAAATGTGATCGGGGAATGTGATCGGGGAATGTGATCGGGGAATGTGATCGGGGAATGTGATCGGGGGGAATGTGATCGGGGGGAATGTGATCGGGGAATGTGATCGGGGGGAATGTGATCGGGGAATGTGATCGGGGGGAATGTGATCGGGGGGAATGTGATCGGGGGGAGTGTGATCGGGGGGAATGTGATCGAGGGGAATGTGATCGGGGGGAATGTGATCGGGGGGAATGTGATCGGGAAATGTGATCGATGGGAATGTGATCGGGGGGAATGTGATCAGGGAATGTGATCGGGGGAATGTGATCGGGGAATGTGATCAGGGGGAATGTGATCGGGGAATGTGATCGGGGAATGTGATCGGGGAATGTGATCGGGGAATGTGATCGGGGGGAATGTGATCGGGGAATGTGATCGGGGGAAATGTGATTGGGGGGAATGTGATCGGGGAATGTGATCGGGGAATGTGATCGGGGAATGTGATCGGGAAATGTGATCTGTGAAAATGTGATCGGGGAATGTGATCGGGGAATGTGATCGGGGGGAATGTGATCGGGGAATGTGATCGGGGAATGTGATCTGTGAAAATGTGATCGGGGAATGTGATTGGGGAATGTGATCGGGGGGAATGTGATCGGGGAATGTGATCTGGGATAATGTGATCGGGGAATGTGATTGGGGAATGTGATCGGGGGGAATGTGATCGGGGAATGTGATCGGGGAATGTGATCTGGGATAATGTGATCGGGGAATGTGATTGGGGAATGTGATCGGGGGGAATGTGATCGGGGGGAATGTGATCGGGGAATGTGATCGGGGGGAATGTGATCGGGGAATGTGATCGGGGGAAATGTGATCGGGGGGAATGTGATCGGGGGGAATGTGATCGGGGGGAATGTGATCGGGGGGAATGTGATCGGGGAATGTGATCGGGGAATGTGATCGGGGAATGTGATCGGGGGGAATGTGATCGGGGGGAATGTGATTGGGGAATGTGATCGGGGGAAATGTGATCGGGGGGAATGTGATCGGGGGGAATGTGATCGGGGGGAATGTGATCGGGGAATGTGATCGGGGAATGTGATCGGGGAATGTGATCGGGGGGAATGTGATCGGGGAATGTGATCGGGGAATGTGATTGGGGGGAGTGTGATCGGGGGGAATGTGATTGGGGAATGTGATCAGGGGGAATGTGATTGGGGGGAATGTGATCGGGGAATGTGATCGGGGAATGTGATCGGGGAATGTGATCGGGGAATGTGATCGGGAGGAATGTGATCGGGGAATGTGATCGGGGAATGTGATCGGGGGGAATGTGATCAGGGAATGTGATCGGGGGGAATGTGATCGGGGGGAATGTGATCGGGGGGAATGTGATCGGGGAATGTGATCGGGGAATGTGATCGGGGAATGTGATCGGGGGGAATGTGATCGGGGAATGTGATCGGGGAATGTGATCGGGGAATGTGATCGGGGAATGTGATCGGGGAATGTGATCGGGGAATGTGATCGGGGAATGTGATCGGGGGAATGTGATCGGGGGGAATGTGATCGGGGGGAATGTGATCGGGGGGAATGTGATCGGGGAATGTGATCGGGGAATGTGATCGGGGGGAATGTGATCGGGGAATGTGATCGGGGGGAATGTGATCGGGGAATGTGATCGGGGGGAATGTGATCGGGGAATGTGATCGGGGAATGTGATCGGGGAATGTGATCGGGGGGAATGTGATCGGGGGGAATGTGATTGGGGAATGTGATCGGGGGAAATGTGATCGGGGAATGTGATCGGGGGAAATGTGATCGGGGAATGTGATCGGGGGGAATGTGATCGGGGAATGTGATCGGGGAATGTGATCGGGGAATGTGATTGGGGGGAATGTGATTGGGGGGAATGTGATTGGGGAATGTGATCGGGGGGAATGTGATCGGGGAATGTGATCGGGGAATGTGATCGGGGAATGTGATCGGGGAATGTGATCGGGGAATGTGATCGGGGAATGTGATCGGGGGGAATGTGATCGGGGGGAATGTGATTGGGGAATGTGATCGGGGGGAATGTGATCGGGGAATGTGATCGGGGAATGTGATCGGGGAATGTGATCGGGGGGAATGTGATCGGGGGGAATGTGATCGGGGAATGTGATCGGGGAATGTGATCGGGGGGAATGTGATCGGGGAATGTGATCGGGGAATGTGATCGGGGGGAATGTGATCGGGGAATGTGATCGGGGAATGTGATCGGGGGGGAATGTGATCGGGGAATGAGATCGGGGGAAATGTGATCGGGGAATGTGATCGGGGAATGTGATCGGGGAATGTGATCGGGGGGAATGTGATCGGGGGGAATGTGATCGGGGGGAGTGTGATCGGGGGGAATGTGATCGGGGAATGAGATCGGGGGAAATGTGATCGGGGAATGTGATCGGGGAATGTGATCGGGGAATGTGATCGGGGAATGTGATCGGGGGGAATGTGATCGGGGGGAATGTGATCGGGGAATGTGATCGGGGGGAATGTGATCGGGGAATGTGATCGGGGGGAATGTGATCGGGGGGAATGTGATCGGGGGGAGTGTGATCGGGGGGAATGTGATCGAGGGGAATGTGATCGGGGGGAATGTGATCGGGGGGAATGTGATCGGGAAATGTGATCGATGGGAATGTGATCGGGGGGAATGTGATCAGGGAATGTGATCGGGGGAATGTGATCGGGGAATGTGATCAGGGGGAATGTGATCGGGGAATGTGATCGGGGAATGTGATCGGGGAATGTGATCGGGGAATGTGATCGGGGGGAATGTGATCGGGGAATGTGATCGGGGGAAATGTGATTGGGGGGAATGTGATCGGGGAATGTGATCGGGGAATGTGATCGGGGAATGTGATCGGGAAATGTGATCTGTGAAAATGTGATCGGGGAATGTGATCGGGGAATGTGATCGGGGGGAATGTGATCGGGGAATGTGATCGGGGAATGTGATCTGTGAAAATGTGATCGGGGAATGTGATTGGGGAATGTGATCGGGGGGAATGTGATCGGGGAATGTGATCTGGGATAATGTGATCGGGGAATGTGATTGGGGAATGTGATCGGGGGGAATGTGATCGGGGAATGTGATCGGGGAATGTGATCTGGGATAATGTGATCGGGGAATGTGATTGGGGAATGTGATCGGGGGGAATGTGATCGGGGGGAATGTGATCGGGGAATGTGATCGGGGGGAATGTGATCGGGGAATGTGATCGGGGGAAATGTGATCGGGGGGAATGTGATCGGGGGGAATGTGATCGGGGGGAATGTGATCGGGGGGAATGTGATCGGGGAATGTGATCGGGGGAAATGTGATCGGGGGGAATGTGATCGGGGGGAATGTGATCGGGGAATGTGATCGGGGGAAATGTGATCGGGGGGAATGTGATCGGGGAATGTGATTGGGGAATGTGATCGGGGGGAATGTGATCGGGGAATGTGATCGGGGAATGAGATCGGGTGAAATGTGATTGGGGAATGTGATCGGGGGGAATGTGATCGGGGAATGTGATCGGGGGGAATGTGATCGGGGAATGTGATCGGGGGAAATGTGATCGGGGGGAATGTGATCGGGGAATGTGATCGGGGGGAATGTGATCGGGGGGAATGTGATCGGGGGGAATGTGATCGGGGGGAATGTGATCGGGGGAAATGTGATCGGGGGGAATGTGATCGGGGGGAATGTGATCGGGGGAATGTGATCGGGGGGAATGTGATCGGGGAATGTGATCGGGGGAAATGTGATCGGGGGGAATGTGATCGGGGGGAATGTGATCGGGGAATGTGATCGGGGGAAATGTGATCGGGGGGAATGTGATCGGGGAATGTGATTGGGGAATGTGATCGGGTGGAATGTGATCGGGGGGAATGTGATCGGGGAATGTGATCGGGGGAAATGTGATCGGGGGGAATGTGATCGGGGAATGTGATCGGGGGGAATGTGATCGGGGAATGTGATCGGGGGAAATGTGATTGGGGAATGTGATCGGGGGGAATGTGATCGGGGAATGTGATCGGGGGAAATGTGATCGGGGGGAATGTGATCGGGGGGAATGTGATCGGGGAATGTGATCGGGTGAAATGTGATCGGGGGGAATGTGATCGGGGAATGTGATTGGGGGGAATGTGATCGGGGGGAATGTGATCGGGGAATGTGATCGGGGGGAATGTGATCGGGGAATGTGATTGGGGGGAATGTGATCGGGGGGAATGTGATCGGGGAATGTGATCGGGGAATGTGATTGGGGGGAATGTGATCGGGGGAATGTGATCGGGGGGAATGTGATCGGGGAATGTGATCGGGGGGAATGTGATCAGGGAATGTGATCGGGGAATGTGATCGGGGAATGTGATCGGGGAATGTGATCGGGGGGAATGTGATCGGGGGGAATGTGATCGGGGAATGTGATCGGGGGGAATGTGATCGGGGGGAATGTGATCGGGGGGAATGTGATCGGGGAATGTGATCGGGGGGAATGTGATCGGGGAATGAGATCGGGGGAAATGTGATTGGGGAATGTGATCGGGGGGAATGTGATCGGGGAATGTGATTGGGGGGAATGTGATCGGGGAATGTGATCGGGGGGAATGTGATCGGGGAATGTGATCGGGGGGAATGTGATCGGGGGGAATGTGATCGGGGAATGTGATCGGGGGATGGGATCGGGGGGAATGTGATCGGGGGAAATGTGATCGGGGGGAATGTGATCGGGGAATGTGATTGGGGGGAATGTGATTGGGGGGAATGTGATCGGGGGGAATGTGATCGGGGAATGTGATCGGGGGGAATGTGATTGGGGGGAATGTGATCGGGGGGAATGTGATCGGGGAATGTGATCGGGGGAAATGTGATCGGGGGGAATGTGATCGGGGAATGTGATCGGGGAATGTGATTGGGGGGAATGTGATCGGGGGGAATGTGATCGGGGAATGTGATCGGGCGGAATGTGATCGGGGAATGTGATTGGGGGGAATGTGATCGGGGGGAATGTGATCGGGGAATGTGATCGGGGGGAATGTGATCGGGGGGAATGTGATCGGGGAATGTGATCGGGGGGAATGTGATCGGGGAATGTGATCTGGGATAATGTGATCGGGGAATGTGATTGGGGAATGTGATGGGGGAATATGATCGGGGAATGTGATCGGGGAATGTGATCGGGGAATGTGATCGGGAGGGATGTGATCGGGGAATGTGATCGGGGAATGTGATCGGGGAATGTGATCGGGAGGGATGTGATCGGGGAAATGTGATCGGGGAATGTGATCGGGAAATGTGATCGGGAGGGATGTGATCGGGGAAATGTGATCGGGGAATGTGATCGGGAAATGTGATCGGGGGGAATGTGATTGGGGAATGTGATCGGGGGGAATGTGATCGGGGGGAATGTGATCGGGGAATGTGATCGGGGAATGTGTTCGGGGAATGTGATCAGGGGGGAATGTGATCGGGGGGAATGTGATCGGGGAATGTGATCGGGGAATGTGATCGGGGAATGTGATCGGGGGAAATGTGATCGGGGAATGTGATCGGGTGGAATGTGATCGGGGAATGTGATCGGGGGGAATGTGATCGGGGAATGTGATCGGGGAATGTGATCGGGGAATGTGATCGGGGAATGTGATCGGAGGGAATGTGATCAGGGAATGTGATCGGGGGGAATGTGATCGGGGAATGTGATCGGGGAATGTGATCGGGGAATGTGATCGGGGGGAATGTGATTGGGGAATGTGATCGGGGGGAATGTGATCGGGGAATGTGATCGGGGAATGTGATCGGGGAATGTGATCGGTGGGAATGTGATCGGGGAATGTGATCTGGGAATGTGATCGGGGGGAATGTGATCGGGGAATGTGATCGGGGAATGTGATCTGGGAATGTGATCGGGGAATGTGATCGGTGGGAATGTGATCGGGGAATGTGATCGGGGGAAATGTGATCGGGGAATGTGATCGGTGAATGTGATCGGGGAATGTGATCGGGGGGAATGTGATCGGGGAATATGATCGGGGGGAATGTGATTGGGGAATGTGATCGGGAAATGTGATCGGGGGGAATGTGATCGGGGAATATGATCGGGGGGAATGTGTTTGGGGAATGTGATCGGGGGGAATGTGATCGGGGGGAATGTGATCGGGGAATGTGATCGGGGAATGTGATCGGGGAATGTGATCGGTGGGAATGTGATCGGGGGGAATGTGATCGGTGAATGTGATCGGGGAATGTGATCGGGGGGAATGTGATCGGGAAATGTGATCGGGGAATGTGATCGGGAAACGTGATCGGGGAATGTGATCGGGGGGAATGTGATTGGGGAATGTGATGGGGGAATGTGATCGGGGAATGTGATCGGGGGGAATATGATCGGGGAATGTGATCGGGGGAAATGTGATCGGGGAATGTGTTCGGGGAATGTGATCGGGGAATGTGATCGGGGGAAATGTGATCGGGGAATGTGATCGGGGAATGTGATTGGGGGGAATGTGATCGGGGGGAATGTGATCGGGGAATGTGATCGGGGGGAATGTGATCGGGGAATGTGATTGGGGGGAATGTGATCGGGGGGAATGTGATCGGGGAATGTGATCGGGGGGAATGTGATCGGGGAATGTGATTGGGGGGAATGTGATCGGGGGGAATGTGATCGGGGGGAATGTGATCGGGGAATGTGATCGGGGGGAATGTGATCAGGGAATGTGATCGGGGAATGTGATCGGGGAATGTGATCGGGGAATGTGATCGGGAGGAATGTGATCGGGGGAATGTGATCGGGGAATGTGATCGGGGGGAATGTGATCGGGGGAATGTGATCGGGGAATGTGATCGGGGGGAATGTGATCGGGGGGAATGTGATCGGGGGGAATGTGATCGGGGAATGTAATCGGGGGGAATGTGATCGGGGAATGAGATCGGGGGAAATGTGATTGGGGAATGTGATCGGGGGGAATGTGATCGGGGAATGTGATCGGGGGGAATGTGATCGGGGAATGTGATCGGGGGGAATGTGATCGGGGAATGTGATCGGGGAATGTGATTGGGGGGAATGTGATTGGGGGGAATGTGATCGGGGGGAATGTGATCGGGGAATGTGATCGGGGGGAATGTGATTGGGGGGAATGTGATCGGGGGGAATGTGATCGGGGAATGTGATCGGGGGAAATGTGATCGGGGGGAATGTGATCGGGGAATGTGATTGGGGGGAATGTGATCGGGGGGAATGTGATCGGGGAATGTGATCGGGGGGAATGTGATCGGGGAATGTGATTGGGGGGAATGTGATCGGGGGGAATGTGATCGGGGAATGTGATCGGGGGGAATGTGATCGGGGGGAATGTGATCGGGGAATGTGATCGGGGGGAATGTGATCGGGGAATGTGATCTGGGATAATGTGATCGGGGAATGTGATTGGGGAATGTGATGGGGGAATATGATCGGGGAATGTGATCGGGGAATGTGATCGGGGAATGTGATCGGGAGGGATGTGATCGGGGAATGTGATCGGGGAATGTGATCGGGAGGGATGTGATCGGGGAATGTGATCGGGGAATGTGATCGGGGAATGTGATCGGGAGGGATGTGATCGGGGAAATGTGATCGGGGAATGTGATCGGGAAATGTGATCGGGGGGAATGTGATCGGGGGGAATGTGATCGGGGGGAATGTGATCGGGGAATGTGATCGGGGAATGTGTTCGGGGAATGTGATCGGGGGGAATGTGATCGGGGGGGAATGTGATCGGGGAATGTGATCGGGGAATGTGATCGGGGAATGTGATCGGGGAATGTGATCGGTGGGAATGTGATCGGGGAATGTGATCTGGGAATGTGATCGGGAGGGATGTGATCGGGGAAATGTGATCGGGGAATGTGATCGGGAAATGTGATCGGGGGGAATGTGATTGGGGAATGTGATCGGGGGGAATGTGATCGGGGGGAATGTGATCGGGGAATGTGATCGGGGAATGTGTTCGGGGAATGTGATCAGGGGGAATGTGATCGGGGGGAATGTGATCGGGGAATGTGATCGGGGAATGTGATCGGGGAATGTGATCGGGGGAAATGTGATCGGGGAATGTGATCGGGTGGAATGTGATCGGGGAATGTGATCGGGGAATGTGATCGGGGAATGTGATCGGGGAATGTGATCGGGGAATGTGATCGGAGGGAATGTGATCAGGGAATGTGATCGGGGGGAATGTGATCGGGGAATGTGATCGGGGAATGTGATCGGGGAATGTGATCGGGGGGAATGTGATTGGGGAATGTGATCTGGGGGAATGTGATCGGGGAATGTGATCGGGGAATGTGATCGGGGAATGTGATCGGTGGGAATGTGATCGGGGAATGTGATCTGGGAATGTGATCGGGGGGAATGTGATCGGGGAATGTGATCGGGGAATGTGATCTGGGAATGTGATCGGGGAATGTGATCGGTGGGAATGTGATCGGGGAATGTGATCGGGGGAAATGTGATCGGGGAATGTGATCGGTGAATGTGATCGGGGAATGTGATCGGGGGGAATGTGATCGGGGAATATGATCGGGGGGAATGTGATTGGGGAATGTGATCGGGGGGAATGTGATCGGGGAATATGATCGGGGGGAATGTGATTGGGGAATGTGATCGGGGAATATGATCGGGGGGAATGTGATTGGGGAATGTGATCGGGGGGAATGTGATCGGGGGGAATGTGATCGGGGAATGTGATCGGGGAATGTGATCGGGGAATGTGATCGGTGGGAATGTGATCGGGGGGAATGTGATCGGTGAATGTGATCGGGGAATGTGATCGGAGGGAATGTGATCGGGAAATGTGATCGGGGAATGTGATCGGGAAATGTGATCGGGGAATGTGATCGGGGGGAATGTGATTGGGGAATGTGATGGGGGAATGTGATCGGGGAATGTGATCGTGGGGAATATGATCGGGGAATGTGATCGGGGGAAATGTGATCGGGGAATGTGATCGGGGAATGTGATCGGGGAATGTGATCGGGGGAAATGTGATCGGGGAATGTGATCGGGGAATGTGATCGGGGAATGTGATCGGGGAATGTGATTGGGGAATGTGATCGGGGGGGTGTGTGATCGGGGGGAATGTGATCGGGGAATGTGATCGGGGGGAATGTGATCGGGGAATGTGATCGGGGAATGTGATCGGGGGAAATGTGATCGGGGAATGTGATCGGGGGGGAATGTGATCGGGGGGAATGTGATCGGGGAACGTGATCGGGGAATGTGATCGGGGGGAATGTGATTGGGGAATGTGATCCGGGAATGTGATCGGGGGAAATGTGATCGGGGAATGTGATCGGGGAATGTGATCGGGGAATGTGATCGGGGGGAATGTGATCGGGGAATGTGATCGGGGAATG
Source organism: Pristiophorus japonicus (assembly GCF_044704955.1). NCBI lineage: Eukaryota > Metazoa > Chordata > Chondrichthyes > Pristiophoridae > Pristiophorus > Pristiophorus japonicus. The sequence continues at coordinate 98,205,451 of NC_091995.1, forward strand.
TGATCGGGGAATGTGATCGGGGGGAATGTGATCGGGGAATGTGATCGGGGAATGTGATCGGAGGGAATGTGATCGGGGAATGTGATCGGGGGGAATGTGATCGGGGAATGTGATCGGGGGGAATGTGATCGGGGAATGTGATCGGGGGGAATGTGATCGGGGAATATGATCGGGGGGAATGTGATTGGGGAATGTGATCGGGAAATGTGATCGGGGGGAATGTGATTGGGGAATGTGATCGGGGGGAATGTGATCGGGGGGAATGTGATCGGGGAATGTGATCGGGGAATGTGATCGGGGAATGTGATCGGTGGGAATGTGATCGGGGGGAATGTGATCGGTGAATGTGATCGGGGAATGTGATCGGGGGGAATGTGATCGGGGAATGTGATCGGGGGGAATGTGATCGGGGAATATGATCGGGGGGAATGTGATTGGGGAATGTGATCGGGAAATGTGATCGGGGGGAATGTGATCGGGGGGAATGTGATCGGGGAATGTGATCGGGGAATGTGATCGGGGAATGTGATCGGGGAATGTGATCGGGAAATGTGATCGGGGAATGTGATCGGGGGGAATGTGATCGGGGAATGTGATGGGGGAATGTGATCGGGGAATGTGATCGGGCGGAATATGATCGGGGAATGTGATCGGGGGAAATGTGATCGGGGAATGTGATCGGGGAATGTGATCGGGGAATGTGATCGGGGGAAATGTGATCGGGGAATGTGATCGGGGAATGTGATCGGGGAATGTGATCGGGGAATGTGATTGGGGAATGTGATCGGGGGGGTGTGTGATCGGGGGGAATGTGATCGGGGAATGTGATCGGGGGGAATGTGATCGGGGAATGTGATCGGGGAATGTGATCGGGGGAAATGTGATCGGGGAATGTGATCGGGGGGGAATGTGATCGGGGGGAATGTGATCGGGGAACGTGATCGGGGAATATGATCGGGGGGAATGTGATTGGGGAATGTGATCGGGGAATGTGATCGGGGGAAATGTGATCGGGGAATGTGATCGGGGAATGTGATCGGGGAATGTGATCGGGGGGAATGTGATCGGGGAATGTGATCGGGGAATGTGATCGGGGAATGTGATCGGGGGGAATGTGATCGGGGAATGTGATCGGGGAATGTGATCGGGGGGAATGTGATCGGGGAATGTGATCGGGGGGAATGTGATCGGGGAATGTGATCGGGGGGAATGTGATCGGGGAATGTGATCGGGGAATGTGATCGGGGGGAATGTGATCGGGGGGAATGTGATCGGGGAATGTGATCGGGGAATGTGATCGGGGGGAATGTGATCGGGGAATGTGATCGGGGGGAATGTGATCGGGGGGAATGTGATCGGGGAATGTGATTGGGGGGAGTGTGATCGGGGGGAATGTGATCGGGGAATGTGATCGGGGAATGTGATCGGGGGGAATGTGATCGGGGAATGTGATCGGGGGGGAATGTGATCGAGGGTAATGTGATCGGGGAGTGTGATTGGGGGGAGTGTGATCGGGGGGAATGTGATCGGGGAATGTGATCGGGGGGAATGTGATCGGGGAATGTGATCGGGGAATGTGATTGGGGGGAGTGTGATCGGGGGGAATGTGATCGGGGAATGTGATCGGGGGGAATGTGATCGGGGAATGTGATTGGGGGGAATGTGATCGGGGGGAATGTGATCGGGGAATGTGATCGGGGGAATTGTGATCGGGGGGAATGTGATCGGGGAATGTGATCGGGGGGAATGTGATCGGGGAATGTGATCTGGGATAATGTGATCGGGGAATGTGATTGGGGAATGTGATGGGGGAATATGATCGGGGAATGTGATCGGGGAATGTGATCGGGGAATGTGATCGGGAGGGATGTGATCGGGGAATGTGATCGGGGAATGTGATCGGGAGGGATGTGATCGGGGAATGTGATCGGGGAATGTGATCGGGGAATGTGATCGGGAGGGATGTGATCGGGGAAATGTGATCGGGGAATGTGATCGGGAAATGTGATCGGGGGGAATGTGATTGGGGAATGTGATCGGGGGGAATGTGATCGGGGGGAATGTGATCGGGGAATGTGATCGGGGAATGTGTTCGGGGAATGTGATCGGGGGGAATGTGATCGGGGAATGTTATCGGGGAATGTGATCGGGGAATGTGATCGGGGAATGTGATCGGTGGGAATGTGATCGGGGAATGTGATCTGGGAATGTGATCGGGAGGGATGTGATCGGGGAAATGTGATCGGGGAATGTGATCGGGAAATGTGATCGGGGGGAATGTGATTGGGGAATGTGATCGGGGGGAATGTGATCGGGGGGAATGTGATCGGGGAATGTGATCGGGGAATGTGTTCGGGGAATGTGATCGGGGGGAATGTGATCGGGGGGAATGTGATCGGGGAATGTGATCGGGGAATGTGATCGGGGAATGTGATCGGGGGAAATGTGATCGGGGAATGTGATCGGGTGGAATGTGATCGGGGAATGTGATCGGGGAATGTGATCGGGGGGAATGTGATCGGGGAATGTGATCGGGGAATGTGATCGGGGAATGTGATCGGGGAATGTGATCGGGGAATGTGATCGGGGGGAATGTGATCGGGGAATGTGATCGGGGAATGTGATCGGGGAATGTGATCGGGGGGAATGTGATTGGGGAATGTGATCGGGGGGAATGTGATCGGGGAATGTGATCGGGGAATGTGATCCGGGAATGTGATCGGTGGGAATGTGATCGGGGAATGTGATCTGGGAATGTGATCGGGGGGAATGTGATCGGGGAATGTGATCGGGGAATGTGATCTGGGAATGTGATCGGGGAATGTGATCGGTGGGAATGTGATCGGGGAATGTGATCGGGGGAAATGTGATCGGGTAATGTGATCGGTGAATGTGATTGGGGAATGTGATCGGGGGGAATGTGATCGGGGGGAATGTGATCGGGGAATGTGATCGGGGAATGTGATCGGGGAATGTGATCGGTGGGAATGTGATCGGGAGGAATGTGATCGGTGATGTGATCGGGGAATGTGATCGGGGGGAATGTGATCGGGAAATGTGATCGGGGAATGTGATCGGGAAATGTGATCGGGGAATGTGATCGGGGGGAATGTGATTGGGGAATGTGATGGGGGAATGTGATCGGGGAATGTGATCGGGGGGAATATGATCGGGGAATGTGATCGGGGAATGTGATCGGGGAATGTGATCGGGGAATGTGATCGGGGAATGTGATCGGGGAATGTGATCGGGGGAAATGTGATCGGGGAATGTGATCGGGGAATGTGATCGGGGAATGTGATCGGGGAATGTGATCGGGGAATGTGATCGGGGAATGTGATCGGGGGAAATGTGATCGGGGAATGTGATCGGGGAATGTGATCGGGGAATGTGATCGGGGAATGTGATTGGGGAATGTGATCGGGGGGGTGTGTGATCGGGGGGAATGTGATCGGGGAATGTGATCGGGGGGAATGTGATCGGGGAATGTGATCGGGGAATGTGATCGGGGGAAATGTGATCGGGGAATGTGATCGTGGGGGAATGTGATCGGGGGGAATGTGATCGGGGAATGTGATCGGGGGGAATGTGATTGGGGAATGTGATCGGGGAATGTGATCGGGGGAAATGTGATCGGGGAATGTGATCGGGGAATGTGATCGGGGAATGTGATCGGGGGAAATGTGATTGGGGAATGTGATCGGGGGGAATGTGATCGGGGAATGTGATCGGGGAATGTGATCGGGGAATGTGATCGGGGGGAATGTGATCGGGGAATGTGATCGGGGAATGTGATCGGGGGGAATGTGATCGGGGAATGTGATCGGGGGGAATGTGATCGGGGAATGTGATCGGGGGGAATGTGATCGGGGAATGTGATCGGGGAATGTGATCGGGGGGAATGTGATCGGGGGGAATGTGATCGGGGAATGTGATCGGGGAATGTGATCGGGGGGAATGTGATCGGGGAATGTGATCGGGGAATGTGATCGGCGGAATGTGATCGGGGGGAATGTGATCGGGGAATGTGATCGGGGGGAGTGTGATCGGGGGGAATGTGATCGGGGAATGTGATCGGGGAATGTGATCGGGGGGAATGTGATCGAGGGTAATGTGATCGGGGAGTGTGATTGGGGGGAGTGTGATCGGGGGGAATGTGATCGGGGAATGTGATCTGGGGAAATGTGATCGGGGAATGTGATCGGGGAATGTGATTGGGGGGAGTGTGATCGGGGGGAATGTGATCGGGGAATGTGATCGGGGAATGTGATTCGGGGGAGTGTGATCGGGGGGAATGTGATCGGGGAATGTGATCGGGGGGAATGTGATCGGGGAATGTGATCGGGGAATGTGATTGGGGGGAGTGTGATCGGGGGGAATGTGATCGGGGAATGTGATCGGGGAATGTGATTGGGGGGAGTGTGATCGGGGGGAATGTGATCGGGGGGAATGTGATCGGGGGAAATGTGATCGGGGAATGTGGTCGGGGAATGTGATCGGGGGGAATGTGATCGGGGAATGTGATCGGGGAATGTGATCGGGGGAAATGTGATCGGGGAATGTGATCGGGGGAAATGTGATCGGGGAATGTGATCGGTGGGAATGTGATCGGGGAATGTGATCGGGGAATGTGATCGGGGGAATGTGATCGGGGAATGTGATCGGGGAATGTGATCGGTGGGAATGCGATCGGGGGGAATGTGATCGGGGAATGTGATCGGGGAATGTGATCGGGGGGAATGTGATCGGGGGGAATGTGATCGGGGGGAATGTGATCGGGGAATGTGATCGGGGAAATGTGATCGGGGAATGTGATCGGGGAATCTGATCGGGGGGAATGTGATTGGGGAATGTGATCGGGGGGAATGTGATCGGGGGGAATGTGATCGGGGAATGTGATCGGGGAATGTGATCGGGGGGAATGTGATCGGGGGGAATGTGATCGGGGAATGTGATCGGGGAATGTGATCGGGGGGAATGTGATCGGGGAATGTGATCGGGGAATGTGATCGGGGAATGTGATCAGGGAATGTGATCGGGGAATGTGATCGGGGGGAATGTGATCGGGGAATGTGATCAGGGAAATGTGATCGGGGAATGTGATCGGGGGGAATGTGATCGGGGGGAATGTGATCGGGGGGAATGTGATCTGGGAATGTGATCGGGGGGGAATGTGATCGGGGAATGTGATCGGGGAATGTGATCGGGGAATGTGATCGGGGGGAATGTGATCGGGGAATGTGATCGGGGGAAATGTGATCGGGGGGAATGTGATCTGGGAATGTGATCGGGGGGAATGTGATCGGGGAATGTGATCGGGGAATGTGATCGGGGAATGTGATCGGGGGGAATGTGATCTGGGAATGTGATCGGGGAATGTGATCGGGGGGAATGTGATCGGGGAATGTGATCGGGGGGAATGTGATCTGGGAATGTGATCGGGGAATGTGATCGGGGAATGTGATCGGGGGGAATGTGATCGGGGGGAATGTGATCGGGGAATGTGATCGGGGGAAATGTGATCGGGGGGAATGTGATCGGGGAATGTGATCGGGGAATGTGATCGGGGAATGTGATCGGGGGGAATGTGATCGGGGCGAATGTGATCGGGGAATGTGATCGGGGGGAATGTGACCGGGGGGAATGTGATCGGGGAATGTGATCGGGGGGAATGTGAACTGGGAATGTGATCGGGGAATGTGATCGGGGAATGTGATCGGGGGGAATGTGATCGGGGGGAATGTGATCGGGGAATGTGATCGGGGGAAATGTGATCGGGGGGAATGTGATCGGGGAATGTGATCGGGGAATGTGATCGGGGGGAATGTGACAGGGGGGAATGTGATCGGGGAATGTGATCGGGGAATGTGATCGGGGGGAATGTGATCTGGGAATGTGATCGGGGGGGAATGTGATCGGGGAATGTGATCGGGGAATGTGATCGGGGGGAATGTGATCGGGGGGAATCTGATCAGGGAATGTGATCGGGGAATGTGATCGGGGGGAATGTGATCGGGGAATGTGATCGGGGGGAATGTGATCGGGGAATGTGATCGGGGAATGTGATCGGGGGGAATGTGATCGGGGAATGTGATCGGGAGGAATGTGATCGGGGAATGTGATCGGGGGGAATGTGATCGGGGAATGTGATCGGGGGGAATGTGATTGGGGAATGTGATCGGGGGGAATGTGATCGGGGAATGTGATCGGGGAATGTGATCGGGGAATGTGATCGGGGAATGTGATCGGAGGGAATGTGATCAGGGAATGTGATCGGGGGGAATGTGATCGGGGAATGTGATCGGGGAAGGTGATCGGGGAATGTGATCGGGGGGAATGTGATTGGGGAATGTGATCGGGGGGATTGTGATCGGGGAATGTGATCGGGGAATGTGATCGGGGGGAATGTGATCGGGGGGAATGTGATCGGGGAATGTGATCGGGGGAAATGTGATCGGGGGGAATGTGATCGGGGAATGTGATCGGGGAATGTGATCGGGGGGAATGTGACAGGGGGGAATGTGATCGGGGAATGTGATCGGGGAATGTGATCGGGGGGAATGTGATCTGGGAATGTGATCGGGGGGGAATGTGATCGGGGAATGTGATCGGGGAATGTGATCGGGGGGAATGTGATCGGGGGGAATCTGATCAGGGAATGTGATCGGGGAATGTGATCGGGGGGAATGTGATCGGGGAATGTGATCGGGGGGAATGTGATCGGGGAATGTGATCGGGGAATGTGATCGGGGGGAATGTGATCGGGGAATGTGATCGGGAGGAATGTGATCGGGGAATGTGATCGGGGGGAATGTGATCGGGGAATGTGATCGGGGAAGGTGATCGGGGAATGTGATCGGGGGGAATGTGATTGGGGAATGTGATCGGGGGGAATGTGATCGGGGAATGTGATCGGGGAATGTGATCGGGGAATGTGATCGGTGGGAATGTGATCGGGGAATGTGATCTGGGAATGTGATCGGGGGGAATGTGATCGGGGAATGTGATCGGGGAATGTGATCTGGGAATGTGATCGGGGAATGTGATCGGTGGGAATGTGATCAGGGAATGTGATCGGGGGAAATGTGATCGGGGAATGTGATCGGTGAATGTGATCGGGGAATGTGATCGGGGGGAATGTGATCGGGGAATATGATCGGGGGGAATGTGATTGGGGAATGTGATCGGGAAATGTGATCGGGGGGAATGTGATCGGGGAATATGATCGGGGGGAATGTGATTGGGGAATGTGATCGGGGGGAATGTGATCGGGGGGAATGTGATCGGGGAATGTGATCGGGGAATGTGATCGGGGAATGTGATCGGTGGGAATGTGATCGGGGGGAATGTGATCGGTGAATGTGATCGGGGAATGTGATCGGGGGGAATGTGATCGGGAAATGTGATCGGGGAATGTGATCGGGAAATGTGATCGGGGAATGTGATCGGGGGGAATGTGATTGGGGAATGTGATGGGGGAATGTGATCGGGGAATGTGATCGGGGGGAATATGATCGGGGAATGTGATCGGGGGAAATGTGATCGGGGAATGTGATCGGGGAATGTGATCGGGGAATGTGATCGGGGGAAATGTGATCGGGGAATGTGATCGGGGAATGTGATCGGGGAATGTGATCGGGGAATGTGATTGGGGAATGTGATCGGGGGGGTGTGTGATCGGGGGGAATGTGATCGGGGAATGTGATCGGGGGGAATGTGATCGGGGAATGTGATCGGGGAATGTGATCGGGGGAAATGTGATCGGGGAATGTGATCGGGGGGGAATGTGATCGGGGGGAATGTGATCGGGGAACGTGATCGGGGAATGTGATCGGGGGGAATGTGATTGGGGAATGTGATCGGGGAATGTGATCGGGGGAAATGTGATCGGGGAATGTGATCGGGGAATGTGATCGGGGAATGTGATCGGGGGAAATGTGATCGGGGAATGTGATCGGGGGGAATGTGATCGGGGAATGTGATCGGGGAATGTGATCGGGGGGAATGTGATCGGGGAATGTGATCGGGGAATGTGATCGGGGAATGTGATCGGGGGGAATGTGATCGGGGAATGTGATCGGGGAATGTGATCGGGGGGAATGTGATCGGGGAATGTGATCGGGGGGAATGTGATCGGGGAATGTGATCGGGGAATGTGATCGGGGAATGTGATCGGGGGGAATGTGATCGGGGAATGTGATCGGGGGGAATGTGATCGGGGAATGTGATCGGGGAATGTGATCGGGGGGAATGTGATCGGGGAATGTGATCGGGGGGAATGTGATCGGGGAATGTGATCAGGGGGAATGTGATCGGGGAATGTGATCGGGGAATGTGATCGGGGGGAATGTGATCGGGGGGAATGTGATCGGGGAATGTGATCGGGGAATGTGATCGGGGGGAATGTGATCGGGGAATGTGATCGGGGAATGTGATCGGGGGGAATGTGATCGGGGGGAATGTGATCGGGGAATGTGATTGGGGGGAGTGTGATCGGGGGGAATGTGATCGGGGAATGTGATCGGGGAATGTGATCGGGGGGAATGTGATCGGGGAATGTGATCGGGGGGAATGTGATCGGGGGTAATGTGATCGGGGAGTGTGATTGGGGGGAGTGTGATCGGGGGGAATGTGATCGGGGAATGTGATCGGGGAATGTGATCGGTGGGAATGTGATCGGGGAATGTGATCTGGGAATGTGATCGGGGGGAATGTGATCGGGGAATGTGATCGGGGAATGTGATCTGGGAATGTGATCGGGGAATGTGATCGGTGGGAATGTGATCAGGGAATGTGATCGGGGGAAATGTGATCGGGGAATGTGATCGGTGAATGTGATCGGGGAATGTGATCGGGGGGAATGTGATCGGGGAATATGATCGGGGGGAATGTGATTGGGGAATGTGATCGGGAAATGTGATCGGGGGGAATGTGATCGGGGAATATGATCGGGGGGAATGTGATTGGGGAATGTGATCGGGGGGAATGTGATCGGGGGGAATGTGATCGGGGAATGTGATCGGGGAATGTGATCGGGGAATGTGATCGGTGGGAATGTGATCGGGGGGAATGTGATCGGTGAATGTGATCGGGGAATGTGATCGGGGGGAATGTGATCGGGAAATGTGATCGGGGAATGTGATCGGGAAATGTGATCGGGGAATGTGATCGGGGGGAATGTGATTGGGGAATGTGATGGGGGAATGTGATCGGGGAATGTGATCGGGGGGAATATGATCGGGGAATGTGATCGGGGGAAATGTGATCGGGGAATGTGATCGGGGAATGTGATCGGGGAATGTGATCGGGGGAAATGTGATCGGGGAATGTGATCGGGGAATGTGATCGGGGAATGTGATCGGGGAATGTGATTGGGGAATGTGATCGGGGGGGTGTGTGATCGGGGGGAATGTGATCGGGGAATGTGATCGGGGGGAATGTGATCGGGGAATGTGATCGGGGAATGTGATCGGGGGAAATGTGATCGGGGAATGTGATCGGGGGGGAATGTGATCGGGGGGAATGTGATCGGGGAACGTGATCGGGGAATGTGATCGGGGGGAATGTGATTGGGGAATGTGATCGGGGAATGTGATCGGGGGAAATGTGATCGGGGAATGTGATCGGGGAATGTGATCGGGGAATGTGATCGGGGGAAATGTGATCGGGGAATGTGATCGGGGGGAATGTGATCGGGGAATGTGATCGGGGAATGTGATCGGGGGGAATGTGATCGGGGAATGTGATCGGGGAATGTGATCGGGGAATGTGATCGGGGGGAATGTGATCGGGGAATGTGATCGGGGAATGTGATCGGGGGGAATGTGATCGGGGAATGTGATCGGGGGGAATGTGATCGGGGAATGTGATCGGGGAATGTGATCGGGGAATGTGATCGGGGGGAATGTGATCGGGGAATGTGATCGGGGGGAATGTGATCGGGGAATGTGATCGGGGAATGTGATCGGGGGGAATGTGATCGGGGAATGTGATCGGGGGGAATGTGATCGGGGAATGTGATCAGGGGGAATGTGATCGGGGAATGTGATCGGGGAATGTGATCGGGGGGAATGTGATCGGGGGGAATGTGATCGGGGAATGTGATCGGGGAATGTGATCGGGGGGAATGTGATCGGGGAATGTGATCGGGGAATGTGATCGGGGGGAATGTGATCGGGGGGAATGTGATCGGGGAATGTGATTGGGGGGAGTGTGATCGGGGGGAATGTGATCGGGGAATGTGATCGGGGAATGTGATCGGGGGGAATGTGATCGGGGAATGTGATCGGGGGGAATGTGATCGGGGGTAATGTGATCGGGGAGTGTGATTGGGGGGAGTGTGATCGGGGGGAATGTGATCGGGGAATGTGATCGGGGAATGTGATCGGGGAATGTGATCTGGGAATGTGATCGGGGGGAATGTGATCGGGGAATGTGATCGGGGAATGTGATCTGGGAATGTGATCGGGGAATGTGATCGGGGAATGTGATCGGTGGGAATGTGATCAGGGAATGTGATCGGGGGAAATGTGATCGGGGAATGTGATCGGTGAATGTGATCGGGGAATGTGATCGGGGGGAATGTGATCGGGGAATATGATCGGGGGGAATGTGATTGGGGAATGTGATCGGGAAATGTGATCGGGGGGAATGTGATCGGGGAATATGATCGGGGGGAATGTGATTGGGGAATGTGATCGGGGGGAATGTGATCGGGGGGAATGTGATCGGGGAATGTGATCGGGGAATGTGATCGGGGAATGTGATCGGTGGGAATGTGATCGGGGGGAATGTGATCGGTGAATGTGATCGGGGAATGTGATCGGGGGGAATGTGATCGGGAAATGTGATCGGGGAATGTGATCGGGAAATGTGATCGGGGAATGTGATCGGGGGGAATGTGATTGGGGAATGTGATGGGGGAATGTGATCGGGGAATGTGATCGGGGGGAATATGATCGGGGAATGTGATCGGGGGAAATGTGATCGGGGAATGTGATCGGGGAATGTGATCGGGGAATGTGATCGGGGGAAATGTGATCGGGGAATGTGATCGGGGAATGTGATCGGGGAATGTGATCGGGGAATGAGATTGGGGAATGTGATCGGGGGGGTGTGTGATCGGGGGGAATGTGATCGGGGAATGTGATCGGGGGGAATGTGATCGGGGAATGTGATCGGGGAATGTGATCGGGGGAAATGTGATCGGGGAATGTGATCGGGGGGGAATGTGATCGGGGGGAATGTGATCGGGGAACGTGATCGGGGAATGTGATCGGGGGGAATGTGATTGGGGAATGTGATCGGGGAATGTGATCGGGGGAAATGTGATCGGGGAATGTGATCGGGGAATGTGATCGGGGAATGTGATCGGGGGAAATGTGATCGGGGAATGTGATCGGGGGGAATGTGATCGGGGAATGTGATCGGGGAATGTGATCGGGGGGAATGTGATCGGGGAATGTGATCGGGGAATGTGATCGGGGAATGTGATCGGGGGGAATGTGATCGGGGAATGTGATCGGGGAATGGGATCGGGGGGAATGTGATCGGGGAATGTGATCGGGGGGAATGTGATCGGGGAATGTGATCGGGGAATGTGATCGGGGAATGTGATCGGGGGGAATGTGATCGGGGAATGTGATCGGGGGGAATGTGATCGGGGAATGTGATCAGGGAATGTGATCGGGGGGAATGTGATCGGGGAATGTGATCGGGGGGAATGTGATCGGGGAATGTGATCAGGGGGAATGTGATCGGGGAATGTGATCGGGGAATGTGATCGGGGGGAATGTGATCGGGGGGAATGTGATCGGGGAATGTGATTGGGGGGAGTGTGATCGGGGGGAATGTGATCGGGGAATGTGATCGGGGAATGTGATCGGGGGGAATGTGATCGGGGAATGTGATCGGGGGGAATGTGATCGGGGGTAATGTGATCGGGGAGTGTGATTGGGGGGAGTGTGATCGGGGGGAATGTGATCGGGGAATGTGATCGGGGAATGTGATCGGGGGGAATGTGATCGGGGAATGTGATCGGGGAATGTGATTGGGGGGAGTGTGATCGGGGGGAATGTGATCGGGGAATGTGATCGGGGGGAATGTGATCGGGGAATGTGATTGGGGGGAATGTGATCGGGGGGAATGTGATCGGGGAATGTGATCGGGGGGAATGTGATCGGGGGGAATGTGATCGGGGAATGTGATCGGGGGGAATGTGATCGGGGAATGTGATCTGGGATAATGTGATCGGGGTATGTGATTGGGGAATGTGATGGGGGAATATGATCGGGGAATGTGATCGGGGAATGTGATCGGGGAATGTGATCGGGAGGGATGTGATCGGGGAAATGTGATCGGGGAATGTGATCGGGAAATGTGATCGGGGGGAATGTGATTGGGGAATGTGATCGGGGGGAATGTGATCGGGGGGAATGTGATCGGGGAATGTGATCGGGGAATGTGTTCGGGGAATGTGATCAGGGGGAATGTGATCGGGGGGAATGTGATCGGGGAATGTTATCGGGGAATGTGATCGGGGAATGTGATCGGGGAATGTGATCGGTGGGAATGTGATCGGGGAATGTGATCTGGGAATGTGATCGGGAGGGATGTGATCGGGGAAATGTGATCGGGGAATGTGATCGGGAAATGTGATCGGGGGGAATGTGATTGGAGAATGTGATCGGGGGGAATGTGATCGGGGGGAATGTGATCGGGGAATGTGATCGGGGAATGTGTTCGGGGAATGTGATCAGGGGGAATGTGATCGGGGGGAATGTGATCGGGGAATGTGATCGGGGAATGTGATCGGGGAATGTGATCGGGGGAAATGTGATCGGGGAATGTGATCGGGTGGAATGTGATCGGGGAATGTGATCGGGGAATGTGATCGGGGGGAATGTGATCGGGGAATGTGATCGGGGAATGTGATCGGAGGGAATGTGATCAGGGAATGTGATCGGGGGGAATGTGATCGGGGAATGTGATCGGGGAATGTGATCGGGGAATGTGATCGGGGGGAATGTGATTGGGGAATGTGATCGGGGGGAATGTGATCGGGGAATGTGATCGGGGAATGTGATCCGGGAATGTGATCGGTGGGAATGTGATCGGGGAATGTGATCTGGGAATGTGATCGGGGGGAATGTGATCGGGGAATGTGATCGGGGAATGTGATCTGGGAATGTGATCGGGGAATGTGATCGGTGGGAATGTGATCGGGGAATGTGATCGGGGGAAATGTGATCGGGGAATGTGATCGGTGAATGTGATCGGGGAATGTGATCGGGGGGAATGTGATCGGGGAATATGATCGGGGGGAATGTGATTGGGGAATGTGATCGGGAAATGTGATCGGGGGGAATGTGATCGGGGAATATGATCGGGGAATGTGATCGGTGGGAATGTGATCTGGGAATGTGATCGGGGAATGTGATCGGTGGGAATGTGATCGGGGAATGTGATCGGGGGTAATGTGATCGGTGAATGTGATCGGGGAATGTGATCGGGGGGAATGTGATCGGGGAATATGATCGGGGGGAATGTGATTGGGAATGTGATCGGGAAATGTGATCGGGGGGAATGTGATCGGGGAATATGATCGGGGGGAATGTGATTGGGGAATGTGATCGGGGGGAATGTGATCGGGGGGAATGTGATCGGGGAATGTGATCGGGGAATGTGATCGGGGAATGTGATCGGTGGGAATGTGATCGGGGGGAATGTGATCGGTGAATGTGATCGGGGAATGTGATCGGGGGGAATGTGATCGGGAAATGTGATCGGGGAATGTGATCGGGAAATGTGATCGGGGAATGTGATCGGGGGGAATGTGATTGGGGAATGTGATGGGGGAATGTGATCGGGGGGAATATGATCGGGGAATGTGATCGGGGGAAATGTGATCGGGGAATGTGATCGGGGAATGTGATCGGGGAATGTGATCGGGGGAAATGTGATCGGGGAATGTGATCGGGGAATATGATCGGGGAATGTGATCGGGGAATGTGATTGGGGAATGTGATCGGGGGGGGGTGTGTGATCGGGGGGAATGTGATCGGGGAATGTGATCGGGGGGAATGTGATCGGGGAATGTGATCGGGGAATGTGATCGGGGGAAATGTGATCGGGGAATGTGATCGTGGGGGAATGTGATCGGGGGGAATGTGATCGGGGAATGTGATCGGGGGGAATGTGATTGGGGAATGTGATCGGGGAATGTGATCGGGGGAAATGTGATCGGGGAATGTGATCGGGGAATGTGATCGGGGAATGTGATCGGGGGAAATGTGATCAGGGAATGTGATCGGGGGGAATGTGATCGGGGAATGTGATCGGGGAATGTGATCGGGGAATGTGATCGGGGGGAATGTGATCGGGGAATGTGATCGGGGAATGTGATCGGGGGGAATGTGATCGGGGAATGTGATCGGGGGAATGTGATCGGGGAATGTGATCGGGGGGAATGTGATCGGGGAATGTGATCGGGGAATGTGATCGGGGGGAATGTGATCGGGGGGAATGTGATCGGGGAATGTGATCGGGGAATGTGATCGGGGGGAATGTGATCGGGGAATGTGATCGGGGAATGTGATCGGGGGGAATGTGATCGGGGGGAATGTGATCGGGGAATGTGATTGGGGGGAGTGTGATCGGGGGGAATGTGATCGGGGAATGTGATCGGGGGGAATGTGATCGGGGAATGTGATCGGGGAATGTGATCGGGGGGAATGTGATCGGGGAAGGTGATCGGGGAATGTGATCGGGGGGAATGTGATCGGGGAATGTGATCTGGGGGAATCTGATCGGGGAATGTGATCGGGGAATGTGATCGGGGGGAATGTGATCGGGGGAATGTGATCGGGGAATGTGATCGGGGGGAATGTGATTGGGGAATGTGATGGGGGAATGTGATCGGGGAATGTGATCGGGGGGAATATGATCGGGGAATGTGATCGGGGGAAATGTGATCGGGGAATGTGATCGGGGGAAATGTGATCGGGGAATGTGATCGGGGGGAATGTGATCGGGGAATGTGATCGGGGAATGTGATCGGGGAATGTGATCGGGGAATGAGATTGGGGAATGTGATCGGGGGGGTGTGTGATCGGGGGGAATGTGATCGGGGAATGTGATCGGGGGGAATGTGATCGGGGAATGTGATCGGGGAATGTGATCGGGGGAAATGTGATCGGGGAATGTGATCGGGGGGGAATGTGATCGGGGGGAATGTGATCGGGGAACGTGATCGGGGAATGTGATCGGGGGGAATGTGATTGGGGAATGTGATCGGGGAATGTGATCGGGGGAAATGTGATCGGGGAATGTGATCGGGGAATGTGATCGGGGAATGTGATCGGGGGAAATGTGATCGGGGAATGTGATCGGGGGGAATGTGATCGGGGAATGTGATCGGGGAATGTGATCGGGGGGAATGTGATCGGGGAATGTGATCGGGGAATGTGATCGGGGGGAATGTGATCGGGGAATGTGATCGGGGAATGTGATCGGGGGGAATGTGATCGGGGAATGTGATCGGGGGGAATGTGATCGGGGAATGTGATCGGGGAATGTGATCGGGGGGAATGTGATCGGGGAATGTGATCGGGGGGAATGTGATCGGGGAATGTGATCGGGGAATGTGATCGGGGGGAATGTGATCGGGGAATGTGATCGGGGGGAATGTGATCGGGGAATGTGATCAGGGGGAATGTGATCGGGGAATGTGATCGGGGAATGTGATCGGGGGGAATGTGATCGGGGGGAATGTGATCGGGGAATGTGATCGGGGAATGTGATCGGGGGGAATGTGATCGGGGAATGTGATCGGGGAATGTGATCGGGGGGAATGTGATCGGGGGGAATGTGATCGGGGAATGTGATTGGGGGGAGTGTGATCGGGGGGAATGTGATCGGGGAATGTGATCGGGGAATGTGATCGGGGGGAATGTGATCGGGGAATGTGATCGGGGGGAATGTGATCGGGGGTAATGTGATCGGGGAGTGTGATTGGGGGGAGTGTGATCGGGGGGAATGTGATCGGGGAATGTGATCGGGGAATGTGATCGGGGGGAATGTGATCGGGGAATGTGATCGGGGAATGTGATTGGGGGGAGTGTGATCGGGGGGAATGTGATCGGGGAATGTGATCGGGGGGAATGTGATCGGGGAATGTGATTGGGGGGAATGTGATCGGGGGGAATGTGATCGGGGAATGTGATCGGGGGGAATGTGATCGGGGGGAATGTGATCGGGGAATGTGATCGGGGGGAATGTGATCGGGGAATGTGATCTGGGATAATGTGATCGGGGTATGTGATTGGGGAATGTGATGGGGGAATATGATCGGGGAATGTGATCGGGGAATGTGATCGGGGAATGTGATCGGGAGGGATGTGATCGGGGAATGTGATCGGGGAATGTGATCGGGAGGGATGTGATCGGGGAATGTGATCGGGGAATGTGATCGGGGAATGTGATCGGGAGGGATGTGATCGGGGAAATGTGATCGGGGAATGTGATCGGGAAATGTGATCGGGGGGAATGTGATTGGGGAATGTGATCGGGGGGAATGTGATCGGGGGGAATGTGATCGGGGAATGTGATCGGGGAATGTGTTCGGGGAATGTGATCAGGGGGAATGTGATCGGGGGGAATGTGATCGGGGAATGTTATCGGGGAATGTGATCGGGGAATGTGATCGGGGAATGTGATCGGTGGGAATGTGATCGGGGAATGTGATCTGGGAATGTGATCGGGAGGGATGTGATCGGGGAAATGTGATCGGGGAATGTGATCGGGAAATGTGATCGGGGGGAATGTGATTGGGGAATGTGATCGGGGGGAATGTGATCGGGGGGAATGTGATCGGGGAATGTGATCGGGGAATGTGTTCGGGGAATGTGATCAGGGGGAATGTGATCGGGGGGAATGTGATCGGGGAATGTGATCGGGGAATGTGATCGGGGAATGTGATCGGGGGAAATGTGATCGGGGAATGTGATCGGGTGGAATGTGATCGGGGAATGTGATCGGGGAATGTGATCGGGGGGAATGTGATCGGGGAATGTGATCGGAGGGAATGTGATCAGGGAATGTGATCGGGGGGAATGTGATCGGGGAATGTGATCGGGGAATGTGATCGGGGAATGTGATCGGGGGGAATGTGATTGGGGAATGTGATCGGGGGGAATGTGATCGGGGAATGTGATCGGGGAATGTGATCCGGGAATGTGATCGGTGGGAATGTGATCGGGGAATGTGATCTGGGAATGTGATCGGGGGGAATGTGATCGGGGAATGTGATCGGGGAATGTGATCTGGGAATGTGATCGGGGAATGTGATCGGTGGGAATGTGATCGGGGAATGTGATCGGGGGAAATGTGATCGGGGAATGTGATCGGTGAATGTGATCGGGGAATGTGATCGGGGGGAATGTGATCGGGGAATATGATCGGGGGGAATGTGATTGGGGAATGTGATCGGGAAATGTGATCGGGGGGAATGTGATCGGGGAATATGATCGGGGAATGTGATCGGTGGGAATGTGATCTGGGAATGTGATCGGGGAATGTGATCGGTGGGAATGTGATCGGGGAATGTGATCGGGGGTAATGTGATCGGTGAATGTGATCGGGGAATGTGATCGGGGGGAATGTGATCGGGGAATATGATCGGGGGGAATGTGATTGGGGAATGTGATCGGGAAATGTGATCGGGGGGAATGTGATCGGGGAATATGATCGGGGGGAATGTGATTGGGGAATGTGATCGGGGGGAATGTGATCGGGGGGAATGTGATCGGGGAATGTGATCGGGGAATGTGATCGGGGAATGTGATCGGTGGGAATGTGATCGGGGGGAATGTGATCGGTGAATGTGATCGGGGAATGTGATCGGGGGGAATGTGATCGGGAAATGTGATCGGGGAATGTGATCGGGAAATGTGATCGGGGAATGTGATCGGGGGGAATGTGATTGGGGAATGTGATGGGGGAATGTGATCGGGGGGAATATGATCGGGGAATGTGATCGGGGGAAATGTGATCGGGGAATGTGATCGGGGAATGTGATCGGGGAATGTGATCGGGGGAAATGTGATCGGGGAATGTGATCGGGGAATATGATCGGGGAATGTGATCGGGGAATGTGATTGGGGAATGTGATCGGGGGGGGTGTGTGATCGGGGGGAATGTGATCGGGGAATGTGATCGGGGGGAATGTGATCGGGGAATGTGATCGGGGAATGTGATCGGGGGAAATGTGATCGGGGAATGTGATCGTGGGGGAATGTGATCGGGGGGAATGTGATCGGGGAATGTGATCGGGGGGAATGTGATTGGGGAATGTGATCGGGGAATGTGATCGGGGGAAATGTGATCGGGGAATGTGATCGGGGAATGTGATCGGGGAATGTGATCGGGGGAAATGTGATCAGGGAATGTGATCGGGGGGAATGTGATCGGGGAATGTGATCGGGGAATGTGATCGGGGAATGTGATCGGGGGGAATGTGATCGGGGAATGTGATCGGGGAATGTGATCGGGGGGAATGTGATCGGGGAATGTGATCGGGGGAATGTGATCGGGGAATGTGATCGGGGGGAATGTGATCGGGGAATGTGATCGGGGAATGTGATCGGGGGGAATGTGATCGGGGGGAATGTGATCGGGGAATGTGATCGGGGAATGTGATCGGGGGGAATGTGATCGGGGAATGTGATCGGGGAATGTGATCGGGGGGAATGTGATCGGGGGGAATGTGATCGGGGAATGTGATTGGGGGGAGTGTGATCGGGGGGAATGTGATCGGGGAATGTGATCGGGGAATGTGATCGGGGGGAATGTGATCGGGGAATGTGATCGGGGAATGTGATCGGGGGGAATGTGATCGGGGAATGTGATTGGGGGGAGTGTGATCGGGGGGAATGTGATCGGGGAATGTGATTGGGGGGAATGTGATCGGGGGGAATGTGATCGGGGAATGTGATCGGGGAATGTGATCGGGGAATGTGATCGGGGGGAATGTGATCGGGGAATGTGATCGGGGAATGTGATTGGGGGGAGTGTGATCGGGGGGAATGTGATCGGGGAATGTGATCGGGGAATGTGATTGGGGGGAGTGTGATCGGGGGGAATGTGATCGGGGGGAATGTAATCGGGGGAAATGTGATCGGGGAATGTGATCGGGGAATGTGATCGGGGGGAATGTGATCGGGGAATGTGATCGGGGAATGTGATCGGGGGAAATGTGATCGGGGAATGTGATCGGGGGAAATGTGATCGGGGAATGTGATCGGTGGGAATGTGATCGGGGAATGTGATCGGGGAATGTGATCGGGGGAATGTGATCGGGGAATGTGATCGGGGAATGTGATCGGTGGGAATGTGATCGGGGGGAATGTGATCGGGGGGAATGTGATCGGGGAATGTGATCGGGGAAATGTGATCGGGGAATGTGATCGGGGAATGTGATCGGGGGGAATGTGATTGGGGAATGTGATCGGGGGGAATGTGATCGGGGGGAATGTGATCGGGGAATGTGATCGGGGAATGTGATCGGGGAATGTGATCGGGGGGAATGTGATCGGGGGGAATGTGATCGGGGAATGTGATCGGGGAATGTGATCGGGGAATGTGATCGGGGGGAATGTGATCGGGGAATGTGATCGGGGAATGTGATCGGGGAATGTGATCAGGGAATGTGATCGGGGAATGTGATCGGGGGGAATGTGATCGGGGAATGTGATCAGGGAAATGTGATCGGGGAATGTGATCGGGGGGAATGTGATCGGGGGGAATGTGATCGGGGGGAATGTGATCTGGGAATGTGATCGGGGGGGAATGTGATCGGGGAATGTGATCGGGGAATGTGATCGGGGAATGTGATCGGGGAATGTGATCGGGGGGAATGTGATCGGGGAATGTGATCGGGGGAAATGTGATCGGGGGGAATGTGATCTGGGAATGTGATCGGGGGGAATGTGATCGGGGAATGTGATCGGGGAATGTGATCGGGGAATGTGATCGGGGGGAATGTGATCGGGGGGGAATGTGATCAGGGAATGTAATCGGGGAATGTAATCGGGGGGAATGTGACCGGGGGGAATGTGATCGGGGAATGTGATTGGGGAATGTGATCGGGGAATGTGATCGGGGGGAATGTGATCTGGGAATGTGATCGGGGAATGTGATCGGGGAATGTGATCGGGGGGAATGTGATCGGGGGGAATGTGATCGGGGAATGTGATCGGGGGAAATGTGATCGGGGGGAATGTGATCGGGGAATGTGATCGGGGAATGTGATCGGGGAATGTGATCGGGGGGAATGTGATCGGGGCGAATGTGATCGGGGAATGTGATCGGGGGGAATGTGACCGGGGGGAATGTGATCGGGGAATGTGATCGGGGAATGTGATCGGGGGGAATGTGATCGGGGGGAATGTGAACTGGGAATGTGATCGGGGAATGTGATCGGGGGGAATGTGATCGGGGAATGTGATCGGGGGAAATGTGATCGGGGGGAATGTGATCGGGGAATGTGATCGGGGAATGTGATCGGGGGGAATGTGATCGGGGAATGTGATCGGGGAATGTGATCGGGGGGAATGTGACAGGGGGGAATGTGTTCGGGGAATGTGATCGGGGAATGTGATCGGGGGGAATGTGATCTGGGAATGTGATCGGGGGGGAATGTGATCGGGGAATGTGATCGGGGAATGTGATCGGGGGGAATGTGATCGGGGGGAATCTGATCAGGGAATGTGATCGGGGAATGTGATCGGGGGGAATGTGATCGGGGAATGTGATCGGGGGGAATGTGATCGGGGAATGTGATCGGGGGGAATGTGATCGGGGAATGTGATCGGGGAATGTGATCGGGGGGAATGTGATCGGGGAATGTGATCGGGAGGAATGTGATCGGGGAATGTGATCGGGGGGAATGTGATCGGGGAATGTGATCGGGGAATGTGATCGGGGGGAATGTGATCGGGGAATGTGATCGGGGAATGTGATTGGGGGGAGTGTGATCGGGGGGAATGTGATCGGGGAATGAGATCGGGGGAAATGTGATTGGGGAATGTGATCGGGGAATGTGATCGGGGAATGTGATCGGGGAATGTGATCGGTGGGAATGTGATCGGGGAATGTGATCGGGGAATGTGATCGGGGAATGTGATCGGGGAATGTGATCGGGGAATGTGATCGGTGGGAATGTGATCGGGGAATGTGATCGGGGGGAATGTGATCTGGGAATGTGATCGGGGGGGAATGTGATCGGGGAATGTGATCGGGGAATGTGATCGGGGGGAATGTGATCGGGGGGAATCTGATCGGGGAATGTGATCGGGGATTGTGATCGGGGGGAATGTGATCGGGGAATGTGATCGGGGAATGTAATCGGGGGGAATGTGATCGGGGGGAATGTGATCGGGGGGAATGTGATCGGGGAAATGTGATCGGGGAATGTGATCGGGGAATGTGATCTGGGGGAATGTGATTGGGGAATGTGATCGGGGGGAATGTGATCGGGGGGAATGTGATCGGGGAATGTGATCGGGGGGAATGTGACCGGGGGGAATGTGATCGGGGAATGTGATCGGGGAATGTGATCGGGGGGAATGTGATCGGGGAATGTGATCTGGGGGAATCTGATCGGGGAATGTGATCGGGGAATGTGATCGGGGAATGTGATCGGGGGGAATGTGATCGGGGAATGTGATCGGGGAATGTGATCGGGGAATGTGATCTGGGGGAATCTGATCGGGGAATGTGATCAGGGGTATATGATCGGGAATGTGATCGGGAAATGTGATCGGGGGGAATGTGATCGGGGAATGTGATCGGGGAATGTGATCGGGGGAATGTGATCGAGGAATGTGATCTGGGGGAATGTGATCGGGGAATGTGATCGGGGAATGTGATCGGGGGGAATGTGATCGGGGAATGTGATCTGGGGGAAGGTGATCGGGGAATGTGATCGGGGGGAATGTGATCGGGGAATGTGATCTGGGGGAATCTGATCGGGGAATGTGATCGGGGAATGTGATCGGGGGGAATGTGATCGGGGGAATGTGATCGGGGAATGTGATCGGGGGGAATGTGATTGGGGAATGTGATCGGGGGGAGTGTGATCGGGGGGAATGTGATCGGGGAATGTGATCGGGGAATGTGATCGGGGAATGTGATCGGGAGGAATGTGATCGGGGGGAATGTGATCGGGGAATGTGATCGGGGAATGTGATTGGGGAATGTGATCGGGGGGAATGTGATCGGGGGGAATGTGATCGGGGTATGTGATCGGGGAATGTGATCGGGGGGAATGTGATCGGGGAATGTGATCGGGGAATGTGATCGGGGAATGTGATCGGGGGGAATGTGATCGGGGAATGTGATCGGGGAATGTGATCGGGGAATGTGTTCAGGGAATGTGATCGGGGAATGTGATCGGGGGGAATGTGATCGGGGAATGTGATCAGGGAATGTGATCGGGGAATGTGATCGGGGGGAATGTGATCGGGGGGAATGTGATCGGGGGGAATGTGATCTGGGAATGTGATCGGGGGGGAATGTGATCGGGGAATGTGATCGGGGAATGTGATCGGGGAATGTGATCGGGGAATGTGATCAGGGGGAATGTGATCGGGGAATGTGATCGGGGGAAATGTGATCGGGGGGAATGTGATCTGGGAATGTGATCGGGGGGAATGTGATCGGGGAATGTGATCGGGGAATATGATCGGGGAATGTGATCGGGGGGAATGTGATCGGGGGGGAATGTGATCAGGGAATGTGATCGGGGAATGTAATCGGGGGGAATGTGACCGGGGGGAATGTGATCGGGGAATGTGATCGGGGGAATGTGATCGGGGGGAATGTGACCGGGGGGAATGTGATCGGGGAATGTGATCGGGGAATGTGATCGGGGAATGTGATCGGGGGGAATGTGACCGGGGTGATGATCGGGGAATGTGATCGGGGAATGTGATCGGGGGGAATGTGATCTGGGAATGTGATCGGGGAATGTGATCGGGGAATGTGATCGGGGGGAATGTGATCGGGGGGAATGTGATCGGGGAATGTGATCGGGGGAAATGTGATCGGGGGGAATGTGATCGGGGAATGTGATCGGGGGGAATGTGATCGGGGAATGTGATCGGGGGGAATGTGATCGGGGAATGTGATCGGGGGGAATGTGATTGGGGAATGTGATCGGGGAATGTGATCGGGGGAAATGTGATCGGGGAATGTGATCGGGGAATGTGATCGGGGAATGTGATCGGGGGAAATGTGATCGGGGAATGTGATCGGGGGGAATGTGATCGGGGAATGTGATCGGGGAATGTGATCGGGGAATGTGATCGGGGGGAATGTGATCGAGGAATGTGATCGGGGAATGTGATCAGGGGGAGTGTGATCGGGGAATGTGATCGGGGGGAATGTGATCGGGGAATGTGATCGGGGGGAATGTGATCGGGGAATGTGATCGGGGAATGTGATCGGGGGAATGTGATCGGGGGGAATGTGATCGGGGAATGTGATCGGGGGGAATGTGATCGGGGAATGTGATCGGGGAATGTGATCGGGGGGAATGTGATCGGGGGGAATGTGATCGGGGAATGTGATTGGGGGGAGTGTGATCGGGGGGAATGTGATCGGGGAATGTGATCGGGGAATGTGATCGGGGGGAATGTGATCGGGGAATGTGATCGGGGGGAATGTGATCGAGGGTAATGTGATCGGGGAGTGTGATTGGGGGGAGTGTGATCGGGGGGAATGTGATCGGGGAATGTGATCGGGGGGAATGTGATCGGGGAATGTGATCGGGGGAATGTGATCGGGGGGGAATGTGATCGGGGAAGGTGATCGGGGAATGTGATCGGGGGGAATGTGATCGGGGAATGTGATCTGGGGGAATCTGATCGGGGAATGTGATCGGGGAATGTGATCGGGGGGAATGTTATCGGGGGAATGTGATCGGGGAATGTGATCGGGGGGAATGTGATTGGGGAATGTGATCGGGAAATGTGATCGGGGGGAGTGTGATCGGGGGGAATGTGATCGGGGAATGTGATCGGGGAATGTGATCGGGGAATGTGATCGGGAGGAATGTGATCGGGGGGAATGTGATCGGGGAATGTGATCGGGGAATGTGATTGGGGGGAATGTGATCGGGGTATGTGATCGGGGAATGTGATCGGGGAATGTGATCGGGGAATGTGATCGGGGAATGTGATCGGGGGGAATGTGATCGGGGAATGTGATCGGGGAATGTGATCGGGGAATGTGATCGGGGGGAATGTGATCGGGGAATGTGATCGGGGAATGTGATCGGGGAATGTGTTCAGGGAATGTGATCGGGGAATGTGATCGGGGGGAATGTGATCGAGGAATGTGATTGGGGAATGTGATCAGGGGGAGTGTGATCGGGGAATGTGATCGGGGGGAATGTGATCGGGGAATGTGATCGGGGGGAATGTGATCGGGGAATGTGATCGGGGAATGTGATCGGGGGAATGTGATCGGGGGGAATGTGATCGGGGAATGTGATCGGGGGGAATGTGATCGGGGAATGTGATCGGGGAATGTGATCGGGGGGAATGTGATCGGGGGGAATGTGATCGGGGAATGTGATTGGGGGGAGTGTGATCAGGGGGAATGTGATCGGGGAATGTGATCGGGGAATGTGATCGGGGGGAATGTGATCGGGGAATGTGATCGGGGGGAATGTGATCGAGGGTAATGTGATCGGGGAGTGTGATTGGGGGGAGTGTGATCGGGGGGAATGTGATCGGGGAATGTGATCGGGGAATGTGATCGGGGGGAATGTGATCGGGGAATGTGATCGGGGGAATGTGATCGGGGGGGAATGTGATCGGGGAAGGTGATCGGGGAATGTGATCGGGGGGAATGTGATCGGGGAATGTGATCTGGGGGAATCTGATCGGGGAATGTGATCGGGGAATGTGATCGGGGGGAATGTGATCGGGGGAATGTGATCGGGGAATGTGATCGGGGGGAATGTGATTGGGGAATGTGATCGGGAAATGTGATCGGGGGGAGTGTGATCGGGGGGAATGTGATCGGGGAATGTGATCGGGGAATGTGATCGGGGAATGTGATCGGGAGGAATGTGATCGGGGGGAATGTGATCGGGGAATGTGATCGGGGAATGTGATTGGGGAATGTGATCGGGGGGAATGTGATCGGGGGGAATGTGATCGGGGTATGTGATCGGGGAATGTGATCGGGGGGAATGTGATCGGGGAATGTGATCGGGGAATGTGATCGGGGAATGTGATCGGGGGGAATGTGATCGGGGAATGTGATCGGGGAATGTGATCGGGGAATGTGTTCAGGGAATGTGATCGGGGAATGTGATCGGGGGAAATGTGATCGGGGAATGTGATCAGGGAATGTGATCGGGGAATGTGATCGGGGGGAATGTGATCGGGGGGAATGTGATCGGGGGGAATGTGATCTGGGAATGTGATCGGGGGGGAATGTGATCGGGGAATGTGATCGGGGAATGTGATCGGGGAATGTGATCGGGGGGAATGTGATCGGGGAATGTGATCGGGGGAAATGTGATCGGGGGGAATGTGATCTGGGAATGTGATCGGGGGGAATGTGATCGGGGAATGTGATCGGGGAATGTGATCGGGGAATGTGATCGGGGGGAATGTGATCGGGGGGGAATGTGATCAGGGAATGTGATCGGGGAATGTAATCGGGGGGAATGTGACCGGGGGGAATGTGATCGGGGAATGTAATCGGGGGAATGTGATCGGGGGGAATGTGACCGGGGGGAATGTGATCGGGGAATGTGATCGGGGAATGTGATCGGGGAATGTGATCAGGGGGAATGTGATCTGGGAATGTGATCGGGGAATGTGATCGGGGGGAATGTGATCGGGGGGAATGTGATCGGGGAATGTGATCGGGGGAAATGTGATCGGGGGGAATGTGATCGGGGAATGTGATCGGGGAATGTGATCGGGGAATGTGATCGGGGGGAATGTGATCGGGGAATGTGATTGGGGAATGTGATCGGGGAATATGATCGGGGGAAATGTGATCGGGGAATGTGATCGGGGAATGTGATCGGGGAATGTGATCGGGGGAAATGTGATCGGGGAATGTGATCGGGGGGAATGTGATCGGGGAATGTGATCGGGGAATGTGATCGGGGAATGTGATCGGGGGGAATGTGATCAGGGAATGTGATCGGGGAATGTGATCGGGGGGAATGTGATCGGGGAATGTGATCGGGGGGAATGTGATCGGGGAATGTGATCGGGGGGAATGTGATCGGGGAATGTGATCGGGGAATGTGATCGGGGGGAATGTGATCGGGGGGAATGTGATCGGGGAATGTGATCGGGGAATGTGATCGGGGGGAATGTGATCGGGGAATGTGATCGGGGAATGTGATCGGGGGGAATGTGATCGGGGGGAATGTGATCGGGGAATGTGATTGGGGGGAGTGTGATCGGGGGGAATGTGATCGGGGAATGTGATCGGGGAATGTGATCGGGGGGAATGTGATCGGGGGGAATCTGATCGGGGAATGTGATCGGGGGGAATGTGATCGGGGAATGTGATTGGGGGGAGTGTGATCGGGGGGAATGTGATCGGGGAATGTGATCGGGGAATGTGATCGGGGGGAATGTGATCGGGGAATGTGATCGGGGGGAATGTGATCGAGGGTAATGTGATCGGGGAGTGTGATTGGGGGGAGTGTGATCGGGGGGAATGTGATCGGGGAATGTGATCGGGGAATGTGATCGGGGGGAATGTGATCGGGGGGAATCTGATCGGGGAATGTGATCGGGGAATGTGATCGGGGAATGTGATCGGGAGGAATGTGATCGGGGGGAATGTGATCGGGGAATGTGATCGGGGAATGTGATTGGGGAATGTGATCGGGGAATGTGATCGGGGAATGTGATTGGGGGGAGTGTGATCGGGGGGAATGTGATCGGGGAATGTGATCGGGGAATGTGATTGGGGGGAGTGTGATCGGGGGGAATGTGATCGGGGTATGTGATCGGGGAATGTGATCGGGGGGAATGTGATCGGGGAATGTGATCGGGGAATGTGATCGGGGAATGTGATCGGGGGGA
This sequence comes from Pristiophorus japonicus, assembly GCF_044704955.1. Classification (NCBI taxonomy): domain Eukaryota; kingdom Metazoa; phylum Chordata; class Chondrichthyes; family Pristiophoridae; genus Pristiophorus; species Pristiophorus japonicus. Next base: position 98,232,579 of record NC_091995.1, read on the forward strand.
ATGTGATTGGGGAATGTGATCGGGGGGAATGTGATCGGGGGGAATGTGATCGGGGAATGTGATCGGGGAATGTGATCGGGGAATGTGATCGGGGGGAATGTGATCGGGGGGAATGTGATCGGGGAATGTGATCGGGGAATGTGATCGGGGAATGTGATCGGGGGGAATGTGATCGGGGAATGTGATCGGGGAATGTGATCGGGGAATGTGATCAGGGAATGTGATCGGGGAATGTGATCGGGGGGAATGTGATCGGGGAATGTGATCAGGGAAATGTGATCGGGGAATGTGATCGGGGGGAATGTGATCGGGGGGAATGTGATCGGGGGGAATGTGATCTGGGAATGTGATCGGGGGAAATGTGATCGGGGGGAATGTGATCTGGGAATGTGATCGGGGGGAATGTGATCGGGGAATGTGATCGGGGAATGTGATCGGGGAATGTGATCGGGGGGAATGTGATCGGGGGGGAATGTGATCAGGGAATGTGATCGGGGAATGTAATCGGGGGGAATGTGACCGGGGGGAATGTGATCGGGGAATGTAATCGGGGGAATGTGATCGGGGGGAATGTGACCGGGGGGAATGTGATCGGGGAATGTGATCGGGGAATGTGATCGGGGAATGTGATCGGGGGGAATGTGATCTGGGAATGTGATCGGGGAATGTGATCGGGGGGAATGTGATCGGGGGGAATGTGATCGGGGAATGTGATCGGGGGAAATGTGATCGGGGGGAATGTGATCGGGGAATGTGATCGGGGAATGTGATCGGGGAATGTGATCGGGGGGAATGTGATCGGGGAATGTGATTGGGGAATGTGATCGGGGAATGTGATCGGGGGAAATGTGATCGGGGAATGTGATCGGGGAATGTGATCGGGGAATGTGATCGGGGGAAATGTGATCGGGGAATGTGATCGGGGGGAATGTGATCGGGGAATGTGATCGGGGAATGTGATCGGGGAATGTGATCGGGGGGAATGTGATCGGGGAATGTGATCGGGGAATGTGATCGGGGGGAATGTGATCGGGGAATGTGATCGGGGGGAATGTGATCGGGGAATGTGATCGGGGGGAATGTGATCGGGGAATGTGATCGGGGAATGTGATCGGGGGGAATGTGATCGGGGGGAATGTGATCGGGGAATGTGATCGGGGAATGTGATCGGGGGGAATGTGATCGGGGAATGTGATCGGGGAATGTGATCGGGGGGAATGTGATCGGGGGGAATGTGATCGGGGAATGTGATTGGGGGGAGTGTGATCGGGGGGAATGTGATCGGGGAATGTGATCGGGGAATGTGATCGGGGGGAATGTGATCGGGGGGAATCTGATCGGGGAATGTGATCGGGGGGAATGTGATCGGGGAATGTGATTGGGGGGAGTGTGATCGGGGGGAATGTGATCGGGGAATGTGATCGGGGAATGTGATCGGGGGGAATGTGATCGGGGAATGTGATCGGGGGGAATGTGATCGAGGGTAATGTGATCGGGGAGTGTGATTGGGGGGAGTGTGATCGGGGGGAATGTGATCGGGGAATGTGATCGGGGAATGTGATCGGGGGGAATGTGATCGGGGGGAATCTGATCGGGGAATGTGATCGGGGAATGTGATCGGGGAATGTGATCGGGAGGAATGTGATCGGGGGGAATGTGATCGGGGAATGTGATCGGGGAATGTGATTGGGGAATGTGATCGGGGAATGTGATCGGGGAATGTGATTGGGGGGAGTGTGATCGGGGGGAATGTGATCGGGGAATGTGATCGGGGAATGTGATTGGGGGGAGTGTGATCGGGGGGAATGTGATCGGGGTATGTGATCGGGGAATGTGATCGGGGGGAATGTGATCGGGGAATGTGATCGGGGAATGTGATCGGGGAATGTGATCGGGGGGAATGTGATTGGGGAATGTGATCGGGGGGAATGTGATCGGGGGGAATGTGATCGGGGAATGTGATCGGGGAATGTGATCGGGGAATGTGATCGGGGGGAATGTGATCGGGGGGAATGTGATCGGGGAATGTGATCGGGGAATGTGATCGGGGAATGTGATCGGGGGGAATGTGATCGGGGAATGTGATCGGGGAATGTGATCGGGGAATGTGATCAGGGAATGTGATCGGGGAATGTGATCGGGGGGAATGTGATCGGGGAATGTGATCAGGGAAATGTGATCGGGGAATGTGATCGGGGGGAATGTGATCGGGGGGAATGTGATCGGGGGGAATGTGATCTGGGAATGTGATCGGGGGGGAATGTGATCGGGGAATGTGATCGGGGAATGTGATCGGGGAATGTGATCGGGGAATGTGATCGGGGGGAATGTGATCGGGGAATGTGATCGGGGGAAATGTGATCGGGGGGAATGTGATCTGGGAATGTGATCGGGGGGAATGTGATCGGGGAATGTGATCGGGGAATGTGATCGGGGAATGTGATCGGGGGGAATGTGATCGGGGGGGAATGTGATCAGGGAATGTGATCGGGGAATGTAATCGGGGGGAATGTGACCGGGGGGAATGTGATCGGGGAATGTGATTGGGGAATGTGATCGGGGAATGTGATCGGGGGGAATGTGATCTGGGAATGTGATCGGGGAATGTGATCGGGGAATGTGATCGCGGAATGTGATCGGGGAATGTGATCGGGGAATGTGATCGGGGGGAATGTGATCGGGGCGAATGTGATCGGGGAATGTGATCGGGGGGAATGTGACCGGGGGGAATGTGATCGGGGAATGTGATCGGGGAATGTGATCTGGGAATGTGATCGGGGGGAATGTGAACTGGGAATGTGATCGAGGAATGTGATCGGGGAATGTGATCGCGGGGAATGTGATCGGGGGGAATGTGATCGGGGAATGTGATCGGGGGAAATGTGATCGGGGGGAATGTGATCGGGGAATGTGATCGGGGAATGTGATCGGGGGGAATGTGACAGGGGGGAATGTGATCGGGGAATGTGATCGGGGAATGTGATCTGGGAATGTGATCGGGGGGGAATGTGATCGGGGAATGTGATCGGGGAATGTGATCGGGGGGAATGTGATCGGGGGGAATCTGATCGGGGAATGTGATCGGGGAATGTGATCGGGGGGGAATGTGATCGGGGGGAATGTGATCGGGGAATGTGATCGGGGGGAATGTGATCGGGGAATGTGATCGGGGGGAATGTGATCGGGGAATGTGATCGGGGAATGTGATCGAGGGGAATGTGATCGGGGAATGTGATCGGGAGGAATGTGATCGGGGAATGTGATCGGGGGGAATGTGATCGGGGAATGTGATCGGGGAATGTGATCGGGGGGAATGTGATCGGGGAATGTGATCGGGGAATGTGATTGGGGGGAGTGTGATCGGGGGGAATGTGATCGGGGAATGAGATCGGGGGAAATGTGATTGGGGAATGTGATCGGGGGGAATGTGATCGGGGAATGTGATCGGGGAATGTGATCGGGGAATGTGATCGGTGGGAATGTGATCGGGGAATGTGATCGGGGAATGTGATCGTGGAATGTGATCGGGGAATGTGATCGGTGGGAATGTGATCGGGGAATGTGATCGGGGGGAATGTGATCTGGGAATGTGATCGGGGGGAATGTGATCGGGGAATGTGATCGGGGGGAATGTGATCGGGGGGAATCTGATCGGGGAATGTGATCGGGGATTGTGATCGGGGGGAATGTGATCGGGGAATGTGATCGGGGAATGTAATCGGGGGGAATGTGATCGGGGGGAATGTGATCGGGGAATGTGATCGGGGAAATGTGATCGGGGAATGTGATCGGGGAATGTGATCTGGGGGAATGTGATTGGGGAATGTGATCGGGGGGAATGTGATCGGGGGGAATGTGATCGGGGAATGTGATCGGGGAATGTGATCGGGGAATGTGATCAGGGGGTATATGATCGGGAATGTGATCGGGAAATGTGATCGGGGGGAATGTGATCGGGGAATGTGATCGGGGGAATGTGATCGGGGGGAATGTGATCGGGGAAGGTGATCGGGGAATGTGATCGGGGGTAATGTGATCGGGGAATGTGATCTGGGGGAATCTGATCGGGGAATGTGATCGGAGAATGTGATCGGGGGGAATGTGATCGGGGGAATGTGATCGGGGAATGTGATCGGGGGGAATGTGATTGGGGAATGTGATCGGGGGGAGTGTGATCGGGGGGAATGTGATCGGGGAATGTAATCCGGAGGAATGTGATCGGGGGGAATGTGATCGGGGAATGTGATCGGGGAATGTGATTGGGGAATGTGATCGGGGGGAATGTGATCGGGGGGAATGTGATCGGGGTGTGTGATCGGGGAATGTGATCGGGGGGAATGTGATCGGGGAATGTGATCGGGGAATGTGATCGGGGAATGTGATCGGGGGGAATGTGATCGGGGAATGTGATCGGGGAATGTGATCGGGGAATGTGTTCAGGGAATGTGATCGGGGAATGTGATCGGGGGGAATGTGATCGGGGAATGTGATCAGGGAATGTGATCGGGGAATGTGATCGGGGGGAATGTGATCGGGGGGAATGTGATCGGGGGGAATGTGATCTGGGAATGTGATCGGGGGGGAATGTGATCGGGGAATGTGATCGGGGAATGTGATCGGGGAATGTGATCGGGGGGAATGTGATCGGGGAATGTGATCGGGGGAAATGTGATCGGGGGGAATGTGATCTGGGAATGTGATCGGGGGGAATGTGATCGGGGAATGTGATCGGGGAATGTGATCGGGGAATGTGATCGGGGGGAATGTGATCGGGGGGGAATGTGATCAGGGAATGTGATCGGGGAATGTAATCGGGGGGAATGTGACCGGGGGGAATGTGATCGGGGAATGTGATCGGGGGAATGTGATCGGGGGGGAATGTGACCGGGGGGAATGTGATCGGGGAATGTGATCGGGGAATGTGATCGGGGGGAATGTGACCGGGGTGATGATCGGGGAATGTGATCGGGGAATGTGATCGGGGGGAATGTGATCTGGGAATGTGATCGGGGAATGTGATCGGGGAATGTGATCGGGGGGAATGTGATCGGGGGGAATGTGATCGGGGAATGTGATCGGGGAATGTGATCGGGGGAAATGTGTTCGGGGGGAATGTGATCGGGGAATGTGATCGGGGAATGTGATCGGGGAATGTGATCGGGGGGAATGTGATCGGGGCGAATGTGATCGGGGAATGTGATCGGGGGGAATGTGACCGGGGGGAATGTGATCGGGGAATGTGATCGGGGAATGTGATCGGGGAATGTGATCGGGGGGAATGTGATCTGGGAATGTGATCGGGAATGTGATCGAGGAATGTGATCGGGGGGAATGTGATCGGGGGGAATGTGATCGGGGAATGTGATCGGGGGAAATGTGATCGGGGGGAATGTGATCGGGGAATGTGATCGGGGAATGTGATCGGGGGGAATGTGACCGGGGGGAATGTGATCGGGGAATGTGATCGGGGAATGTGATCGGGGGGAATGTGATCTGGGAATGTGATCGGGGGGTAATGTGATCGGGGAATGTGATCGGGGAATGTGATCGGGGGGAATGTGATCGGGGGGAATCTGATCGGGGAATGTGATCGGGGAATGTGATCGGGGGGAATGTGATCGGTGGGAATGTGATCGGGGGGAATGTGATCGGGGGGAATGTGATCGGGGAATGTGATCGGGGAATGTGATCGGGGGGAATGTGATCGGGGGGAATGTGATCGGGGAATGTGATCGGGGAATGTGATCGGGGGGAATGTGATCGGTGGGAATGTGATCGGGGAATGTGATCGGGGGGAATGTGATCTGGGAATGTGATCGGGGGGGAATGTGATCGGGGAATGTGATCGGGGAATGTGATCGGGGGGAATGTGATCGGGGGGAATCTGATCGGGGAATGTGATCGGGGATTGTGATCGGGGGGAATGTGATCGGGGAATGTGATCGGGGAATGTAATCGGGGGGAATGTGATCGGGGGGAATGTGATCGGGGAATGTGATCGGGGAAATGTGATCGGGGAATGTGATCGGGGAATGTGATCTGGGGGAATGTGATTGGGGAATGTGATCGGGGGGAATGTGATCGGGGGGGAATGTGATCGGGGAATGTGATCGGGGAATGTGATCGGGGAATGTGATCAGGGGGTATATGATCATGAATGTGATCGGGAAATGTGATCGGGGGGAATGTGATCGGGGAATGTGATCGGGGGAATGTGATCGGGGGGAATGTGATCGGGGAAGGTGATCGGGGAATGTGATCGGGGGGAATGTGATCGGGGAATGTGATCTGGGGGAATCTGATCGGGGAATGTGATCGGGGAATGTGATCGGGGGGAATGTGATCGGGGGAATGTGATCGGGGAATGTGATCGGGGGGAATGTGATTGGGGAATGTGATCGGGGGGAGTGTGATCGGGGGGAATGTGATCGGGGGGAATGTGATCGGGGAATGTGATCGGGGAATGTAATCGGGAGGAATGTGATCGGGGGGAATGTGATCGGGGAATGTGATCGGGGAATGTGATTGGGGAATGTGATCGGGGGGAATGTGATCGGGGGGAATGTGATCGGGGTATGTGATCGGGGAATGTGATCGGGGGGAATGTGATCGGGGAATGTGATCGGGGAATGTGATCGGGGAATGTGATCGGGGGGAATGTGATCGGGGAATGTGATCGGGGAATGTGATCGGGGAATGTGTTCAGGGAATGTGATCGGGGAATGTGATCGGGGGGAATGTGATCGGGGAATGTGATCAGGGAATGTGATCGGGGAATGTGATCGGGGGGAATGTGATCGGGGGGAATGTGATCGGGGGGAATGTGATCTGGGAATGTGATCGGGGGGGAATGTGATCGGGGAATGTGATCGGGGAATGTGATCGGGGAATGTGATCGGGGAATGTGATCGGGGGGAATGTGATCGGGGAATGTGATCGGGGGAAATGTGATCGGGGGGAATGTGATCTGGGAATGTGATCGGGGGGAATGTGATCGGGGAATGTGATCGGGGAATGTGATCGGGGAATGTGATCGGCGGGAATGTGATCGGGGGGGAATGTGATCAGGGAATGTGATCGGGGAATGTAATCGGGGGGAATGTGACCGGGGGGAATGTGATCGGGGAATGTGATCGGGGGAATGTGATCGGGGGGAATGTGACCGGGGGGAATGTGATCGGGGAATGTGATCGGGGAATGTGATCGGGGGGAATGTGACCGGGGTGATGATCGGGGAATGTGATCGGGGAATGTGATCGGGGGGAATGTGATCTGGGAATGTGATCGGGGAATGTGATCGGGGAATGTGATCGGGGGGAATGTGATCGGGGGGAATGTGATCGGGGAATGTGATCGGGGGAAATGTGTTCGGGGGGAATGTGATCGGGGAATGTGATCGGGGAATGTGATCGGGGAATGTGATCGGGGGGAATGTGATCGGGGCGAATGTGATCGGGGAATGTGATCGGGGGGAATGTGACCGGGGGGAATGTGATCGGGGAATGTGATCGGGGAATGTGATCGGGGAATGTGATCGGGGGGAATGTGATCTGGGAATGTGATCGGGAATGTGATCGAGGAATGTGATCGGGGGGAATGTGATCGGGGGGAATGTGATCGGGGAATGTGATCGGGGGAAATGTGATCGGGGGGAATGTGATCGGGGAATGTGATCGGGGAATGTGATCGGGGGGAATGTGACCGGGGGGAATGTGATCGGGGAATGTGATCGGGGAATGTGATCGGGGGGAATGTGATCTGGGAATGTGATCGGGGGGTAATGTGATCGGGGAATGTGATCGGGGAATGTGATCGGGGGGAATGTGATCGGGGGGAATGTGATCGGGGAATGTGATCGGGGAATGTGATCGGGGGGAATGTGATCGGGGAATGTGATCGGGGGGAATGTGATCGGGGAATGTGATCGGGGGGAATGTGATCGGGGAATGTGATCGGGGAATGTGATCGGGGGGAATGTGATCGGGGGGAATGTGATCGGGGAATGTGATCGGGGAATGTGATCGGGGGGAATGTGATCGGGGAATGTGATCGGGGAATGTGATCGGGGGGAATGTGATCGGGGAATGTGATCGGGGAATGTGATTGGGGGGAGTGTGATCGGGGGGAATGTGATCGGGGAATGAGATCGGGGGAAATGTGATTGGGGAATGTGATCGGGGGGAATGTGATCGGGGGGTATGTGATCGGGGAATGTGATCGGGGAATGTGATCGGGGAATGTGATCGGTGGGAATGTGATCGGGGAATGTGATCGGGGAATGTGATCGGGGAATGTGATCGGGGAATGTGATCGGTGGTAATGTGATCGGGGGGAATGTGATCGGGGGGGAATGTGATCGGGGGGGAATGTGATCGGGGGGAATGTGATTGGGGAATGTGATCGGGGGGAATGTGATCGGTGGGAATGTGATCGGGGGGAATGTGTTCGGGGGGAATGTGATCGGGGGGGAATGTGATCGGGGGGAATGTGATTGGGGAATGTGATCGGGGGGAATGTGATCGGGGGGAATGTGATCGGGGAATGTGATCGGGGAATGTGATCGGGGATAGTGATCGGTGGGAATGTGATCGGGGGGAATGTGATCGGTGAATGTAATCGGGGAATGTGATCTGGGGAAATGTGATCTGGGGGAATGTGATCGAGGGGAATGTGATCGGGGAATGTGATCGGGGGAATGTGATCGGGGGGAATGTGATCGGGGAAGGTGATCGGGGAATGTGATCGGGGGGAATGTGATCGGGGGGAATGTGATCAGGGAATGTGATCGGGGAATGTAATCGGATGGAATGTGATCGGGGGGAATGTGATCGGGGAATGTGATCGGGGGGAATGTGATCGGGGAATGTGATTGGGGAATGTGATCGGGGAATGTGATCGGGGGGAATGTGATTGGGGAATGTGATCGGGGAATGTGATCGGGGGGAATGTGATCGGGGAATGTGATCGGGGGGAATGTGATTGGGGAATGTGATCGGGGGGAATGTGATCGGGGGGAATGTGATCGGGGAATGTGATCGGGGGGAATGTGATTGGGGAATGTGAGCGGGGGGAGTGTGATCGGGGGGAATGTGATCGGGGAATGTGATCGGGGAATGTGATCGGGGAATGTGATCGGGAGGAATGTGATCGGGGGGAATGTGATCGGGGAATGTGATCGGGGAATGTGATCGGGGGGAATGTGATCGGGGGGAATGTGATCAGGGAATGTGATCGGGGGGAAATGTGATCGGGGAATGTGATCGGGGAATGTGATCGGGGAATGTGATCGGGGAATGTGATCGGGGGGAATGTGATCGGGGGGAATGTGATCAGGGAATGTGATCGGGGAATGTGATCAGGGAATGTGATCAGGGAATGTGATCGGGGAATGTGATCGGGGGGAATGTGATCGGGGAATGTGATCAGGGAATGTGATCGGGGAATGTGATCGGGGGGAATGTGATCGGGGAATGTGATCGGGGAATGTGATCGGGGAATGTGATCGGGGGGAAATGTGATCGGGGAATGTGATCGGGGAATGTGATCGGGGGGAATGTGATCGGGGGGAATGTGATCTGGGAATGTGATCGGGGGGGAATGTGATCGGGGAATGTGATCGGGGAATGTGATCGGGGGGAATGTGATCGGGGGGAATGTGATCTGGGAATGTGATCGGGGGGGAAATGTTATCGGGGAATGTGATCGGGGAATGTGATCGGGGAATGTGATCGGGGGGAATGTGATCGGGGGGAATCTGATCGGGGAATGTGATCGGGGAATGTGATCGTGGGGGATGTGATCGGGGGGAATGTGATCGGGGAATGTGATCGGGGGAAATGTGATCGGGGGGAATGTGATCTGGGAATGTGATCGGGGGGAATGTGATCGGGGCGAATGTGATCGGGGAATGTGATCGGGGAATGTGATCGGGGAATGTGATCGGGGGAAATGTGATCGGGGGGGGAATGTGATCGGGGAATGTGATCGGGGAATGTGATCGGGGAATGTGATCGGGGGGAATGTGACCGGGGGGAATGTGATCGGGGAATGTGATCGGGGAATGTGATCGGGGAATGTAATCGGTGGGATTGTGATCTGGGAATGTGATCGGGGAGGAATGTGATCGGGGAATGTGATCGGGGAATGTGATCGGGGAATGTGATCGGGGGGAATCTGATCGGGGAATGTGATCGGGGAATGTGATCGGGGGGAATGTGATCGGGGAATGTGATCGGGGAATGTGATCGGGGAATGTGATCGGGGGGAATGTGACCGGGGGGAATGTGATCGGGGAATGTGATCGGGGAATGTGATCGGGGGGAATGTGATCGGGGAATGTGATCGGGGAATGTGATCGGGGGGAATGTGATCGGGGAATGTGATCGGGGAATGTGATCGGGGAATGTGATCGGGGAATGTGATCGGGGGGAATGTGATCGGGGAATGTGATCGGGGAATGTGATCGGGGAATGTGATCGGGGGGAATGTGATCGGGGGGAATGTGATCGGTGGGAATGTGATCGGGGAATGTGATCGGGGAATGTGATCAGGGAATGTGATCGGGGGGAATGTAATCGGGGAATGTGATCGAGGAATGTGATCGGGGAATGTGATCGGGGGAGTCTGATCGGGGAATGTGATCGGGGAATGTGATCGGGGGGAATGTGATCGGGTATGTGATCGGGGGGAATGTGATCGGGGAAGGTGATCGGGGAATGTGATCGGGGGGAATGTGATCGGGGGGAATGTGATCGGGGAAAGTGATCGGGGGGAAAGTGATCGGGGGGAATGTGATCGGGGGGAATGTGATCGGGGAATGTGATCGGGGGGAATGTAATCGGGAATGTGATCAGGGAATGTGATCGGGGGGAATGTGATCGGGGGGAATGTGATCGGGGAATGTGATCGGGGAATGTGATCGGGGGAAATGTGATCGGGGAATGTGATTGGGGGGAATGTGATCGGGGGAAATGTGATCGGGGAATGTGATCGGGGGGAATTTGATCGGGGAATGTGATCTGGGATAATGTGATCGGGGAATGTGATTGGGGAATGTGATGGGGGAACATGATCGGGGAATGTGATCGGGGGGAATGTGATCGGGGAATGTGATCGGAGGGAATGTGATCGGGGAATGTGATCGGGGGGAATGTGATCGGGGGTAATGTGATCGGGGAATGTGATCGGGGAATGTGATCGGGGGGAATGTGATCAGGGAATGTGACCGGGGGGAATGTGATCGGGGGGTATGTGATCGGGGAATGTGATCGGGGAATGTGATTGGGGGGAATGTGATCGGGGAATGTGATCGGGGTGAATGTGATCAGGGAATATGATCGGGGGGAATGTGATTGGGGAATGTGATCGGGGGGAATGTGATCGGGGAATGTGATCGGGGAATGTGATCGGGGAATGTGATCGGTGGGAATGTGATCAGGGAATGTGATCGGGGGGAATGTGATCGGGGAATGTGATCGGGGGAAATGTGATCGGGGTATCTGATCGGGGGGAATGTGATCGGGGAATGTGATCGGGGGGAATGTGATCGGGGAATGTGATCGGTGGGAATGTGATCGGGGGGAATGTGATCGGTGAATGTGATCGGGGAATGTGATCAGGGGGAATATGATCGGGAATGTGATCGGGGAATGTGATCGGGGGGAATGTGATCGAGGGGAATGTGATCGGGGAATGTGATCGGGGGAATGTGATCGGGGGGAATGTGATCGGGGAAGGTGATCGGGGAATGTGATCGGGGGGAATGTGATCGGGGGGAATGTGATCAGGGAATGTGATCGGGGAATGTGATCGGGGGGAATGTGATCGGGGGGAATGTGATCGGGGGGAATGTGATCAGGGAATGTGATCGGGGGGAAAGTGATCGGGGAATGTGATCGGGGAATGTGATCGGGGGGAATGTGATCGGGGAATGTGATTGGGGAATGTGATCGGGGAATGTGATCGGGGAATGTGATCGGGGGGAATGTGATCGGGGAATGTGATTGGGGGGAATGTGATCGGGGAATGTGATCGGGGGGAATGTGATCGGGGAATGTGATCGGGGGGAATGTGATCGGGGAATGTGATTGGGGAATGTGATCGGGGAATGTGATCGGGGGGAATGTGATCGGGGGGAATGTGATCGGGGAAGGTGATCGGGAGAAATGTGATCGGGGGGAATGTGATCGGGGAATGTGATCGGGGGGAATGTGATTGGGGAATGTGATCGGGGGGAGTGTGATCGGGGGGAATGTGATCGGGGAATGTGATCGGGGAATTTGATCGGGGGGAATGTGATCGGGGGGAATGTGATCGGGGGGAATGTGATCGGGGAAAGTGATCGGGGGGAATGTGATCGGGGGGAATGTGATCGGGGGCAATGTGATCGGGGGGAATGTGATCGGGGAATGTGATCGGGGGGAATGTAATCGGGAATGTGATCGGGGAATGTGATGGGGAATGTGATCGTGGAATGTGATCGGGGAATGTGATCGGGGAATGTGATCGGGGGTAATGTGATCGGGGAATGTGATCGGGGAATGTGATCGGGGGGAAAGTGATCGGGGGGAATGTGATCGGGGAATGTGATCGGGGAATGTGATCAGGGGATGTGATCGGGGAGAATGTGATAGGGGGGAATGTGATCGGGGGAAATGTGATCGGGGAATGTGATCGGGGGGAATGTGATCGGGGGGAATGTGATCGGGGAATGTGATCGGGGAATGTGATCGGGGGGAATGTGATCCGGGAATGTGATCGGGGAATGTGATCGGGGGGAATGTGATCGGGGGGAAATTGATCGGGGAAGGTGATCGGGGAATGTGATCGGGGGGAATGTGATCGGGGGGAATGTGATCGGGGAAAGTGATCGGAGAATGTGATCGGGGGGAATGTGATCGGGGAAAGTGATCGGGGAATGTGATCGGGGGAATGTGATCGGGGAATGTGATCGGGGGAATGTGATCGGGGAAAGTGATCGGGGGGGAATGTGATCGGGGGGTATGTGATCGGGGAATGTGATGGGGGAATGTGATCGGGGGGAATGTGATCGGGGAATGTGATCGGGGGGTATGTGATCGGGGAATGTGATCGGGGAATGTGATCGGGGGGAATGTGATCCTGGAATGTGATCGGGGAATGTGATCGGGGGGAATGTGATCGGGGGGAATGTGATCGGTTAATGTGATCGGGGAATGTGATCGCGGGGAATGTGATCGGGAATGTGATTGGGGAATGTGATCGGGGGGAATGTGATCGGATGGAATGTGATCGGGGAATGTGATCGAGGAATGTGATCAGGGAATGTGATCGGGAGGAGTGTGATCGGGGCGAATATGATCGGGGAATGTGATCGGGGAATGTGATCGGGGAATGTGATCGGGGGGAATGTGATCGGGGGGAATGTGATCTGGAAATGTGATCGGGGGGAATGTGATCGGGGGGAATGTGATCTGGGCATGTGATCGGGGAATGTGATCGGGGAATGTGATCGGGGAATGTGATCGGGGAATGTGATCGGGGAATGTGATCGGGGGGAATGTAATCGGGGGGAATGTGATCTGGGCATGTGATCGGGGAATGTGATCGGGGAATGTGATCGGGGAATGTGATCGGGGAATGTGATCGGGGGGAATGTGATCGGGGGGAATGTGATCGGGGGGAATGTGATCGGGGAGAATGTGATCGGGGGGAATGTGATCTGGAAATGTGATCGGGGAATGTGATCGGGGAATGTGATCGGGGAATGTGATCGGGGGGAATGTGATCGGGGAATGTGATCTGGAAATGTGATCGTGGAATGTGATCGGGGGGAATGTGATCGGGGGAATGTGATGGGGGGGAATGTGATCGGGGGAATGTGATCGGGGAATGTGATCGGGGGGAATGTGATCTGGAAATGTGATCGGGGAATGTGATCGGGGAATGTGATCGGGGGAATGTGATCGGGGAATGTGATCGGGGGGAATGTGATCGGTGAATGTGATCTGAGAATGTGATCGGGGAATGTGATCGGGGAATGTGATCGGGGGGTATGTGATCGGGAATGTGATCGGGGGGAATGTGATCGGGGAATATGATCGGGGGGAATGTGATCGGAGGGAGTGTGATCGGGGAAAGTGATCGGGGGGAATGTGATCGGGGAAGGTGATCGGGGAATGTGATTGGGGGGAATGTGATCGGGGAAGGTGATCGGGGAATGTGATTGGGGGGAATGTGATCGGGGGGAATGTGATCGGGGGGAATGTGATCGGGGTGAATGTGATCAGGGAATGTGATCGGGGGGAATGTGATCGGGGAAGGTGATCGGGGAATGTGATCGGGGGGAATGTGATCGGGGAAGGTGATCGGGGGGAATGTGATCGGGGGGGATGTGATCAGGGAATGTGATCGGGGGAAATGTGATCGGGGGGAATGTGATCAGGGGAAATGTGATCGGGGAATGTGATCGGGGAATGTGATCGGGGGGAGTGTGATCGGGGGAATTGTGATCGGAGGGAATGTGATCGGGGGGAATGTGATCGGGGAATGTGATCGGGGGGAATGTGATCGGGGAATGTGATCGGAGGGAATGTGATCGGGGAATGTGATCAGGGAATGTGATCGGGGAATGTGATCGGGGGGAATGTGATCGGGGAATGTGATCAGGGAATGTGATCGGGGAATGTGATCGGGAGGAATGTGAGCGGGGAATGTGATCGGGGGGAATGTGATCGGGGAATGTGATCGGGGAATGTGATCGGGGGGAATGTGATCGGGGAATGTGATCGGGGGGAATGTGATCGGGGAAGGTGATCAGGGAATGTGATCGGGGAATGTGATCTGGGGGGAATGTGATCTGGGAATGTGATCGGGGGGAATGTGATCAGGGAATGTGATCGGGGAATGTGATCCGCAGGAGTGTGATCGGGGGGAATGTGATCGGGGGGAATGTGATCGGAGGGAATGTGATCGGGGAATGTGATCGGGGGGAATGTGATCGGGGAATGTGATCGGGGGGAATGTGATCGGGGAATGTGATCGGGGGGAATTTGATCGGGGAATGTGATCAGGGAATGTGATCGGGGAATGTGATTGGGGGGAATGTGATCAGGGAATGTGATCGGGGGGAATGTGATCGGGGAATGTGATCAGGGAATGTGATCGGGGGGAATGTGATCTGGGAATGTGATCTGGGGGAATGTGATCGGGGGGAATGTGATCGGGGGGGATGTGATCGGGGGGAATGTGATCGGGGGGAATGTGATCGGGGAATGTGATCGGGGGGGAATGTGATCGGGGAATGTGATCGGGGGAAATGTGATCTGGGAATGTGATCGGGGAATGTGATCTGGGGGAGTGTGATCGGGGGGAATGTGATCGGGGGAATGTGATCGGAGGGAATGTGATCGGGGAATGTGATCGGGGGGAATGTGATCGGGGAATGTGATCGGGGGGAATGTGATCGGGGAATGTGATCGGGGGGAATTTGATCGGGGAATGTGATCAGGGAATGTGATCGGGGAATGTGATTGGGGGAATGTGATCAGGGAATGTGATCGGGGGGAATGTGATCGGGGAATGTGATCAGGGAATGTGATCGGGGGGAATGTGATCTGGGAATGTGATCTGGGGGAATGTGATCGGGGAGAATGTGATCGGGGGGAATGTGATCGGGGGGAATGTGATCGGGGAATGTGATCGGGGGGGAATGTGATCGGGGAATGTGATCGGGGGAAATGTGATCTGGGAATGTGATCGGGGAATGTGATTGGGGCATGCGATCGGGGAATGTGATCGGGGAGTGTGATCTGGGAATGTGATCGGGGGCAATGTGATCAGGGGGAATGTGATCGGGAGGAATTTGATCGGGGAGTGTGATCGGGGGGAATGTGATCGGGGAATGTGATGGGGAGAATGTGATCGGGGGGAATGTGACCTGGGAATGTGATCGGGGAATGTGATCAGGGGGAATGTGATCGGGAGGAATGTGATCGGGGAATGTGATCAGGGAATGTGATCGGGGAATGTGATCGGGGAATGTGATCGGGGGGAATGTGATCGGGGGGAATGTGATCGGGGAATGTGATCGAGGAATGTGATCGAGGAATGTGATCGGGGAATGTGATCGGGAGGAATGTGATCGCGGAAGGTGATCGGGGGGAATGTGATCAGTGAATGTGATCGTGGGGAATGTGATCGGGGAATGTGATCGGGGAATGTGATCGGGGAATGTGATCGGGGGGAATGTGATCGGGGAATGTGATCGGGGAATGTGATCGAGGAATGTGATCGGGGAGAATGTGATCGGGGGGAATGTGATCGGGGAATGTGATCGGTGAATGTGATCAGGGAATGTGATCGGGGAATGTGATTGGGGGGGGTGTGATCGGGGGGAATGTGATCGGGGAATGTGATCGGGTGGAGTGTGATCGGGGGGAATGTGATCGGGGAATGTGATCGGGGAATGTGATCTGGGAATATGATGGGGGAATGTGATGGGGGATTGTGATCGGGGGGAATGTGATCGGGTAATGTGATCGGGGAATGTGATCGGGGGAAATGTGATCGGGGAATGTGATCGGGGAGTGTGATCTGGGAATGTGATCAGGGGGAATGTGATCGGGGAGTGTGATCTGGGAATGTGATCGGGGGGAATGTGATCGGGGAATGTGATTGCGGGAATGTGATCGGGGGCAATGTGATCGGGTAATGTGATCGGGGGAAATGTGATCGGGGAATGTGATCGGGGAATGTGATCGGGGGAAATGTGATCGGTGAGTGTGATCTGGGAATGTGATCGGGGGGAATGTGATCGGGGAATGTGATGGGGGATTGTGATCGTGGAATGTGATCGGGGAATGTGATCGGGGAATGTGATCGGGGAATGTGATTGCGGGAATGTGATCGGGGAATGTGATCGGGGAATATGATCGGGGGGAATGTGATCGGGGAGTGTGATCGGGGAATGTGATCGGGGAATGTGATCGGGGTGATTGTGATCGGGGAATGTGATCGGGGAATGTGATCGGGGGGAATGTGTTCGGGGAATCTGATCGGGGAATCTGATCGGGGAATGTGATCGGGGGGAATGTGATCGGGGGGAATGTGATCGGGAAATGTGATCGGGGAATGTGATCGGGGAATGTGATCGGGTAATGTGATCGGAGAATGTGATCGGGGGGAATGTGATCGGGGAATGTGATCGGGGAATGTGATCGGGGGGAATGTGATCGGGGAATGTGATCGGGGAATGTGATCGGGGGGAATGTGATCGGGGAATATGATCGGGGGGAATATGATCGGGGGAATGTGATCGGGGAATGTGATCGGGGAATGTGATCAGGAAATGTGATCGGGGGAAATGTGATCGGGGAATGTGATCGGGGGAATGTGATCGGGGAATGTGATCAGGGAATGTGATCGGGGAATGTGATCGGGGGGAATGTGATCGGGGAATGTGATCAGGGAATGTGATCGGGGAATGTGATCGGGGAATGTGATCGGGGAATCTGATCGGGGGGAATGTGATCGGGGGGAATGTGATCGGGGAATGTGATCGGGGGGAATGTGATCGGGGAATGTGATCGGGGGGAATGTGATCGGGGAATGTGATCGGGGAATGTGATCGGGGAATGTGATCGGGGGGAATGTGATCGGGGAATGTGATCGGGGAATGTGATCGGGGGGAATGTGATCGGGGAATGTGATCGGGGGGAATGTGATCGGGGAATGTGATCGGGGAATGTGATCGGGGAATGTGATCGGGGGGAATGTGATCGGGGAATGTGATCGGGGGGAATGTGATCGGGGAATGTGATCGGGGAATGTGATCGGGGGGAATGTGATCGGGGAATGTGATCGGGGGGAATGTGATCGGGGAATGTGATCGGGGGGAATGTGATCGGGGAATGTGATCGGGGAATGTGATCGGGGGGAATGTGATCGGGGGGAATGTGATCGGGGACTGTGATCGGGGAATGTGATCGGGGGGAATGTGATCGGGGAATGTGATCGGGGAATGTGATCGGGGGGAATGTGATCGGGGGGAATGTGATCGGGGAATGTGATTGGGGGGAGTGTGATCGGGGGGAATGTGATCGGGGAATGTGATCGGGGAATGTGATCGGGGGGAATGTGATCGGGGAATGTGATTGGGGGGAGTGTGATCGGGGGGAATGTGATCGGGGAATGTGATCGGGGAATGTGATCGGGGGGAATGTGATCGGGGGGAATGTGATCGGGGAATGTGATTGGGGGGAGTGTGATCGGGGGGAATGTGATCGGGGAATGTGATCGGGGAATGTGATCGGGGGGAATGTGATCGGGGAATGTGATCGGGGAATGTGATTGGGGGGAGTGTGATCGGGGGGAATGTGATCGGGGAATGTGATCGGGGAATGTGATCGGGGGGAATGTGATCGGGGAATGTGATCGGGGAATGTGATTGGGGGGAGTGTGATCGGGGGGAATGTGATCGGGGAATGTGATCGGGGGGAATGTGATCGGGGAATGTGATTGGGGGGAATGTGATCGGGGGGAATGTGATCGGGGAATGTGATCGGGGGGAATGTGATCGGGGGGAATGTGATCGGGGAATGTGATCGGGGGGAATGTGATCGGGGAATGTGATCTGGGATAATGTGATCGGGGAATGTGATTGGGGAATGTGATGGGGGAATATGATCGGGGAATGTGATCGGGGAATGTGATCGGGGAATGTGATCGGGAGGGATGTGATCGGGGAATGTGATCGGGGAATGTGATCGGGAGGGATGTGATCGGGGAATGTGATCGGGGAATGTGATCGGGGAATGTGATCGGGAGGGATGTGATCGGGGAAATGTGATCGGGGAATGTGATCGGGAAATGTGATCGGGGGGAATGTGATTGGGGAATGTGATCGGGGGGAATGTGATCGGGGAATGTGATCGGGGAATGTGATCGGGGGGAATGTGATCGGGGAATGTGATCGGGGGGAATGTGATCGGGGAAGGTGATCAGGGAATGTGATCGGGGAATGTGATCTGGGGGGAATGTGATCTGGGAATGTGATCGGGGGGAATGTGATCAGGGAATGTGATCGGGGAATGTGATCTGGGGGAGTGTGATCGGGGGGAATGTGATCGGGGGGAATGTGATCGGAGGGAATGTGATCGGGGAATGTGATCGGGGGGAATGTGATCGGGGAATGTGATCGGGGGGAATGTGATCGGGGAATGTGATCGGGGGGAATTTGATCGGGGAATGTGATCAGGGAATGTGATCGGGGAATGTGATTGGGGGGAATGTGATCAGGGAATGTGATCGGGGGGAATGTGATCGGGGAATGTGATCAGGGAATGTGATCGGGGGGAATGTGATCTGGGAATGTGATCTGGGGGAATGTGATCGGGGGGAATGTGATCGGGGGGGATGTGATCGGGGGGAATGTGATCGGGGGGAATGTGATCGGGGAATGTGATCGGGGGGGAATGTGATCGGGGGAAATGTGATCTGGGAATGTGATCGGGGAATGTGATCTGGGGGAGTGTGATCGGGGGGAATGTGATCGGGGGGAATGTGATCGGAGGGAATGTGATCGGGGAATGTGATCGGGGGGAATGTGATCGGGGAATGTGATCGGGGAATGTGATCGGGGGGAATGTAATCGGGGGGAATGTGATCTGGGCATGTGATCGGGGAATGTGATCGGGGAATGTGATCGGGGAATGTGATCGGGGAATGTGATCGGGGGGAATGTGATCGGGGGGAATGTGATCGGGGAGAATGTGATCGGGGGGAATGTGATCTGGAAATGTGATCGGGGAATGTGATCGGGGAATGTGATCGGGGAATGTGATCGGGGGGAATGTGATCGGGGAATGTGATCTGGAAATGTGATCGTGGAATGTGATCGGGGGGAATGTGATCGGGGGAATGTGATGGGGGGGAATGTGATCGGGGGAATGTGATCGGGGAATGTGATCGGGGGGAATGTGATCTGGAAATGTGATCGGGGAATGTGATCGGGGAATGTGATCGGGGGAATGTGATCGGGGAATGTGATCGGGGGGAATGTGATCGGTGAATGTGATCTGAGAATGTGATCGGGGAATGTGATCGGGGAATGTGATCGGGGGGTATGTGATCGGGAATGTGATCGGGGGGAATGTGATCGGGGAATATGATCGGGGGGAATGTGATCGGAGGGAGTGTGATCGGGGGGAATGTGATCGGGGAAGGTGATCGGGGAATGTGATTGGGGGGAATGTGATCGGGGAAGGTGATCGGGGAATGTGATTGGGGGGAATGTGATCGGGGGGAATGTGATCGGGGGGAATGTGATCGGGGTGAATGTGATCAGGGAATGTGATCGGGGGGAATGTGATCGGGGAAGGTGATCGGGGAATGTGATCGGGGGGAATGTGATCGGGGAAGGTGATCGGGGGGAATGTGATCGGGGGGGATGTGATCAGGGAATGTGATCGGGGGAAATGTGATCGGGGGGAATGTGATCAGGGGAAATGTGATCGGGGAATGTGATCGGGGAATGTGATCGGGGGGAGTGTGATCGGGGGAATTGTGATCGGAGGGAATGTGATCGGGGGGAATGTGATCGGGGAATGTGATCGGGGGGAATGTGATCGGGGAATGTGATCGGAGGGAATGTGATCGGGGAATGTGATCAGGGAATGTGATCGGGGAATGTGATCGGGGGGAATGTGATCGGGGAATGTGATCAGGGAATGTGATCGGGGAATGTGATCGGGAGGAATGTGAGCGGGGAATGTGATCGGGGGGAATGTGATCGGGGAATGTGATCGGGGAATGTGATCGGGGGGAATGTGATCGGGGAATGTGATCGGGGGGAATGTGATCGGGGAAGGTGATCAGGGAATGTGATCGGGGAATGTGATCTGGGGGGAATGTGATCTGGGAATGTGATCGGGGGGAATGTGATCAGGGAATGTGATCGGGGAATGTGATCTGGGGGAGTGTGATCGGGGGGAATGTGATCGGGGGGAATGTGATCGGAGGGAATGTGATCGGGGAATGTGATCGGGGGGAATGTGATCGGGGAATGTGATCGGGGGGAATGTGATCGGGGAATGTGATCGGGGGGAATTTGATCGGGGAATGTGATCAGGGAATGTGATCGGGGAATGTGATTGGGGGGAATGTGATCAGGGAATGTGATCGGGGGGAATGTGATCGGGGAATGTGATCAGGGAATGTGATCGGGGGGAATGTGATCTGGGAATGTGATCTGGGGGAATGTGATCGGGGGGAATGTGATCGGGGGGGATGTGATCGGGGGGAATGTGATCGGGGAATGTGATCGGGGGGGAATGTGATCGGGGAATGTGATCGGGGGAAATGTGATCTGGGAATGTGATCGGGGAATGTGATCTGGGGGAGTGTGATCGGGGGGAATGTGATCGGGGGAATGTGATCGGAGGGAATGTGATCGGGGAATGTGATCGGGGGGAATGTGATCGGGGAATGTGATCGGGGGGAATGTGATCGGGGAATGTGATCGGGGGGAATTTGATCGGGGAATGTGATCAGGGAATGTGATCGGGGAATGTGATTGGGGGGAATGTGATCAGGGAATGTGATCGGGGGGAATGTGATCGGGGAATGTGATCAGGGAATGTGATCGGGGGGAATGTGATCTGGGAATGTGATCTGGGGGAATGTGATCGGGGAGAATGTGATCGGGGGGAATGTGATCGGGGGGAATGTGATCGGGGAATGTGATCGGGGGGGAATGTGATCGGGGAATGTGATCGGGGGAAATGTGATCTGGGAATGTGATCGGGGAATGTGATTGGGGCATGCGATCGGGGAATGTGATCGGGGAGTGTGATCTGGGAATGTGATCGGGGGCAATGTGATCAGGGGGAATGTGATCGGGAGGAATTTGATCGGGGAGTGTGATCGGGGGGAATGTGATCGGGGAATGTGATGGGGAGAATGTGATCGGGGGGAATGTGACCTGGGAATGTGATCGGGGAATGTGATCAGGGGGAATGTGATCGGGAGGAATGTGATCGGGGAATGTGATCAGGGAATGTGATCGGGGAATGTGATCGGGGAATGTGATCGGGGGGAATGTGATCGGGGGGAATGTGATCGGGGAATGTGATCGAGGAATGTGATCGAGGAATGTGATCGGGGAATGTGATCGGGAGGAATGTGATCGCGGAAGGTGATCGGGGGGAATGTGATCAGGGAATGTGATCGTGGGGAATGTGATCGGGGAATGTGATCGGGGAATGTGATCGGGGAATGTGATCGGGGAATGTGATCGGGGGGAATGTGATCGGGGAATGTGATCGGGGAATGTGATCGAGGAATGTGATCGGGGAGAATGTGATCGGGGGGAATGTGATCGGGGAATGTGATCGGTGAATGTGATCAGGGAATGTGATCGGGGAATGTGATTGGGGGGGGTGTGATCGGGGGGAATGTGATCGGGGAATGTGATCGGGTGGAGTGTGATCGGGGGGAATGTGATCGGGGAATGTGATCTGGGAATGTGATCGGGGAATGTGATCGGGTGGAGTGTGATCGGGGGGAATGTGATCGGGGAAAGTGATCGGGGAATGTGATCGGGGGAGTGTGATCGGGGAATGTGATCGGGGAATGTGATCTGGGAATATGATGGGGGAATGTGATGGGGGATTGTGATCGGGGGTAATGTGATCGGGTAATGTGATCGGGGAATGTGATCGGGGGAAATGTGATCGGGGAATGTGATCGGGGAGTGTGATCTGGGAATGTGATCAGGGGGAATGTGATCGGGGAGTGTGATCTGGGAATGTGATCGGGGGGAATGTGATCGGGGAATGTGATTGCGGGAATGTGATCGGGGGCAATGTGATCGGGTAATGTGATCGGGGGAAATGTGATCGGGGAATGTGATCGGGGAATGTGATCGGGGGAAATGTGATCGGGGAGTGTGATCTGGGAATGTGATCGGGGGGAATGTGATCGGGGAATGTGATGGGGGATTGTGATCGTGGAATGTGATCGGGGAATGTGATCGGGGAATGTGATCGGGGAATGTGATTGCGGGAATGTGATCGGGGAATGTGATCGGGGAATATGATCGGGGGGAATGTGATCGGGGAGTGTGATCGGGGAATGTGATCGGGGAATGTGATCGGGGTGATTGTGATCGGGGAATGTGATCGGGGAATGTGATCGGGGGGAATGTGTTCGGGGAATCTGATCGGGGAATCTGATCGGGGAATGTGATCGGGGGGAATGTGATCGGGGGGAATGTGATCGGGAAATGTGATCGGGGAATGTGATCGGGGAATGTGATCGGGTAATGTGATCGGAGAATGTGATCGGGGGGAATGTGATCGGGGAATGTGATCGGGGAATGTGATCGGGGGGAATGTGATCGGGGAATGTGATCGGGGAATGTGATCGGGGGGAATGTGATCGGGGAATATGATCGGGGGGAATATGATCGGGGGAATGTGATCGGGGAATGTGATCGGGGAATGTGATCAGGAAATGTGATCGGGGGAAATGTGATCGGGGAATGTGATCGGGGGAATGTGATCGGGGAATGTGATCAGGGAATGTGATCGGGGAATGTGATCGGGGGGAATGTGATCGGGGAATGTGATCAGGGAATGTGATCGGGGAATGTGATCGGGGAATGTGATCGGGGAATCTGATCGGGGGGAATGTGATCGGGGAGAATGTGATCGGGGAATGTGATCGGGGGGAATGTGATCGGGGAATGTGATCGGGGGGAATGTGATCGGGGAATGTGATCGGGGAATGTGATCGGGGAATGTGATCGGGGGAAATGTGATCGGGGAATGTGATCGGGGAATGTGATCGGGGGGAATGTGATCGGGGAATGTGATCGGGGGGAATGTGATCGGGGAATGTGATCGGGGAATGTGATCGGGGAATGTGATCGGGGGGAATGTGATCGGGGAATGTGATCGGGGGGAATGTGATCGGGGAATGTGATCGGGGAATGTGATCGGGGGGAATGTGATCGGGGAATGTGATCGGGGGGAATGTGATCGGGGAATGTGATCGGGGGGAATGTGATCGGGGAATGTGATCGGGGAATGTGATCGGGGGGAATGTGATCGGGGGGAATGTGATCGGGGAATGTGATCGGGGAATGTGATCGGGGGGAATGTGATCGGGGAATGTGATCGGGGAATGTGATCGGGGGGAATGTGATCGGGGGGAATGTGATCGGGGAATGTGATTGGGGGGAGTGTGATCGGGGGGAATGTGATCGGGGAATGTGATCGGGGAATGTGATCGGGGGGAATGTGATCGGGGAATGTGATCGGGGGGAATGTGATCGAGGGTAATGTGATCGGGGAGTGTGATTGGGGGGAGTGTGATCGGGGGGAATGTGATCGGGGAATGTGATCGGGGAATGTGATCGGGGGGAATGTGATCGGGGAATGTGATCGGGGAATGTGATTGGGGGGAGTGTGATCGGGGGGAATGTGATCGGGGAATGTGATCGGGGGGAATGTGATCGGGGAATGTGATTGGGGGGAATGTGATCGGGGGGAATGTGATCGGGGAATGTGATCGGGGGGAATGTGATCGGGGGGAATGTGATCGGGGAATGTGATCGGGGGGAATGTGATCGGGGAATGTGATCTGGGATAATGTGATCGGGGAATGTGATTGGGGAATGTGATGGGGGAATATGATCGGGGAATGTGATCGGGGAATGTGATCGGGGAATGTGATCGGGAGGGATGTGATCGGGGAATGTGATCGGGGAATGTGATCGGGAGGGATGTGATCGGGGAATGTGATCGGGGAATGTGATCGGGGAATGTGATCGGGAGGGATGTGATCGGGGAAATGTGATCGGGGAATGTGATCGGGAAATGTGATCGGGGGGAATGTGATTGGGGAATGTGATCGGGGGGAATGTGATCGGGGAATGTGATCGGGGAATGTGATCGGGGGGAATGTGATCGGGGAATGTGATCGGGGGGAATGTGATCGGGGAAGGTGATCAGGGAATGTGATCGGGGAATGTGATCTGGGGGGAATGTGATCTGGGAATGTGATCGGGGGGAATGTGATCAGGGAATGTGATCGGGGAATGTGATCTGGGGGAGTGTGATCGGGGGGAATGTGATCGGGGGGAATGTGATCGGAGGGAATGTGATCGGGGAATGTGATCGGGGGGAATGTGATCGGGGAATGTGATCGGGGGGAATGTGATCGGGGAATGTGATCGGGGGGAATTTGATCGGGGAATGTGATCAGGGAATGTGATCGGGGAATGTGATTGGGGGGAATGTGATCAGGGAATGTGATCGGGGGGAATGTGATCGGGGAATGTGATCAGGGAATGTGATCGGGGGGAATGTGATCTGGGAATGTGATCTGGGGGAATGTGATCGGGGGGAATGTGATCGGGGGGGATGTGATCGGGGGGAATGTGATCGGGGGGAATGTGATCGGGGAATGTGATCGGGGGGGAATGTGATCGGGGAATGTGATCGGGGGAAATGTGATCTGGGAATGTGATCGGGGAATGTGATCTGGGGGAGTGTGATCGGGGGGAATGTGATCGGGGGGAATTTGATCGGAGGGAATGTGATCGGGGGGAATGTGATCGGGGAATGTGATCGGGGGGAATGTGATCGGGGAATGTGATCGGGGGGAATTTGATCGGGGAATGTGATCAGGGAATGTGATCGGGGAATGTGATTGGGGGGAATGTGATCAGGGAATGTGATCGGGGGGAATGTGATCGGGGAATGTGATCAGGGAATGTGATCGGGGGGAATGTGATCTGGGAATGTGATCTGGGGGAATGTGATCGGGGAGAATGTGATCGGGGGGAATGTGATCGGGGGGAATGTGATCGGGGAATGTGATCGGGGGGGAATGTGATCGGGGAATGTGATCGGGGGAAATGTGATCTGGGAATGTGATCGGGGAATGTGATTGGGGAATGTGATTGGGGCATGTGATCGGGGAATGTGATCGGGGAGTGTGATCTGGGAATGTGATCGGGGGCAATGTGATCAGGGGGAATGTGATCGGGGGGAATGTGATCGGGGAATGTGATGGGGAGAATGTGATCGGGGGGAATGTGACCTGGGAATGTGATCGGGGAATGTGATCAGGGGGAATGTGATCGGGAGGAATGTGATCGGGGAATGTGATCAGGGAATGTGATCGGGGAATGTGATCGGGGAATGTGATCGGGGGGAATGTGATCGGGGGGAATGTGATCGGGGAATGTGATCGAGGAATGTGATCGAGGAATGTGATCGGGGAATGTGATCGGGAGGAATGTGATCGCGGAAGGTGATCGGGGGGAATGTGATCAGGGAATGTGATCGTGGGGAATGTGATCGGGGAATGTGATCGGGGAATGTGATCGGGGAATGTGATCGGGGAATGTGATCGGGGGGAATGTGATCGGGGAATGTGATCGGGGAATGTGATCGAGGAATGTGATCGGGGAGAATGTGATCGGGGGGAATGTGATCGGGGAATGTGATCGGTGAATGTGATCAGGGAATGTGATCGGGGAATGTGATTGGGGGGGGTGTGATCGGGGGGAATGTGATCGGGGAATGTGATCGGGTGGAGTGTGATCGGGGGGAATGTGATCGGGGAAAGTGATCGGGGAATGTGATCGGGGGAGTGTGATCGGGGAATGTGATCGGGGAATGTGATCTGGGAATATGATGGGGGAATGTGATGGGGGATTGTGATCGGGGGGAATGTAATCGGGTAATGTGATCGGGGAATGTGATCGGGGGAAATGTGATCGGGGAATGTGATCGGGGAGTGTGATCTGGGAATGTGATCAGGGGGAATGTGATCGGGGAGTGTGATCTGGGAATGTGATCGGGGGGAATGTGATCGGGGAATGTGATTGCGGGAATGTGATCGGGGGCAATGTGATCGGGTAATGTGATCGGGGGAAATGTGATCGGGGAATGTGATCGGGGAATGTGATCGGGGGAAATGTGATCGGGGAGTGTGATCTGGGAATGTGATCGGGGGGAATGTGATCGGGGAATGTGATGGGGGATTGTGATCGTGGAATGTGATCGGGGAATGTGATCGGGGAATGTGATCGGGGAATGTGATTGCGGGAATGTGATCGGGGAATGTGATCGGGGAATATGATCGGGGGGAATGTGATCGGGGAGTGTGATCGGGGAATGTGATCGGGGAATGTGATCGGGGTGATTGTGATCGGGGAATGTGATCGGGGAATGTGATCGGGGGGAATGCGTTCGGGGAATCTGATCGGGGAATCTGATCGGGGAATGTGATCGGGGGGAATGTGATCGGGGGGAATGTGATCGGGAAATGTGATCGGGGAATGTGATCGGGGAAAGTGATCGGGGAATGTGATCGGGGGGAATGTGATCGGGGAATGTGATCGGGGAATGTGATCGGGGGGAATGTGATCGGGGAATATGATCGGGGGGAATATGATCGGGGGAATGTGATCGGGGAATGTGATCGGGGAATGTGATCAGTAAATGTGATCGGGGGAAATGTGATCGGGGAATGTGATCGGGGGAATGTGATCGGGGAATGTGATCAGGGAATGTGATCGGGGAATGTGATCGGGGGGAATGTGATCGGGGAATGTGATCAGGGAATGTGATCGGGGAATGTGATCGGGGAATGTGATCGGGGAATCTGATCGGGGGGAATGTGATCGGGGGGAATGTGATCGGGGAATGTGATCGGGGAATGTGATCGGGGGAATGTAATCGGGGCGAATGTGATCGGGAAATGTGATCGGGGAATGTGATCAGGGGGAATGTGATCGGGGGGAATGTGATCGGGAAATGTGATCGGGGGGAATGTGATCGGGGAATGTGATCAGGGAGTGTAATCGGGGAATGTGATCGGGGAATGTGATCGGGGGGAATGTGATCGGGGAGTGTGATCGGGAAATGTGATCGGGGAATGTGATCAGGGAAATGTGATCAGGGAGTGTAATCGGGGAATGTGATCGGGGAATGTGATCGGGGGGAATGTGATCGGGGAATGTGATCGGGGGGAATGTGATCGGGGAATGTGATCGGGGAATGTGATCGGGGGGAATGTGATCGGGGAATGTGATCGGGGAATGTGATCAGGGAATGTAATCGGGGAATGTGATCGGGGAATGTGATCGGGGGGAATGTGATCGGGGAGTGTGATCGGGAAATGTGATCGGGGAATGTGATCAGGGAAATGTGATCAGGGAGTGTAATCGGGGAATGTGATCGGGGAATGTGATCGGGGGGAATGTGATCGGGGAGTGTGATCGGGAAATGTGATCGGGGAATGTGATCGGGGGAATGTGATCGGGGGGAATGTGATCGGGGGAATGTGATCGGGGGGAATGTAATCGGGGAATGTGATCGGGGAATGTGATCGGGGGGAATGTGATTTGGGGGAATGTGATCGGGAAATGTGATCGGAGGGAATGTGATCGGGGGGAATGTGATCGGGGAATGTGATCGGGGTGAATGTGATCGGGGAATATGATCGGGGAATGCGATCGGGGAATGTGATCGGGGGGAATATGATCGGGGAATGTGATCAGGAAATGTGATCGGGGGGAATGTGTACGGGGAATGTGATCGGTGAATGTGATCGGGGGAATGTGATCGGGGTGTGTGATCGGGGGGAATGTGATCGGGGAATGTGATCGGGGGAATGTGATCGGGGAGTGTGATCGGGGGGAATGTGATCGGGGAGTGTGATCGGGGGGAATGTGATCGGGGAATGTGATCGGGGGGAATGTGATCGGGGGGAATGTGATCGGGGAATGTGATCGGGGAATGTGATCGGGGAATGTGTTCGGGGGATGGGATCGAGGCAATGTCATCAGGGAATGTGATCGGGGAATGTGATCGGGGGATGGGATCGAGGCAATGTCATCAGGGAATGTGATCGGGGAATGTGATCGGGGGATGGGATCGAGGGGAATGTGATCGGGGAATGTGATCGGGGGCAATGTGATCGGGGAATGTGATCGGGGGAATGTGATCTGGGGAAATGTGATCGGGGGGAATGTGATCTGGGAATGTGATCGGGGGGAATGTGATCGGGGGGAATGTGATCGGGGGGAATGTGATCGGGGAATGTGATCGGGTGGAGTGTGATCGGGGGGAATGTGATCGGGGAAAGTGATCGGGGAATGTGATCGGGGGAGTGTGATCGGGGAATGTGATCGGGGAATGTGATCTGGGAATATGATGGGGGAATGTGATGGGGGATTGTGATCGGGGGGAATGTGATCGGGTAATGTGATCGGGGAATGTGATCGGGGGAAATGTGATCGGGGAATGTGATCGGGGAGTGTGATCTGGGAATGTGATCAGGGGGAATGTGATCGGGGAGTGTGATCTGGGAATGTGATCGGGGGGAATGTGATCGGGGAATGTGATTGCGGGAATGTGATCGGGGGCAATGTGATCGGGTAATGTGATCGGGGGAAATGTGATCGGGGAATGTGATCGGGGAATGTGATCGGGGGAAATGTGATCGGGGAGTGTGATCTGGGAATGTGATCGGGGGGAATGTGATCGGGGAATGTGATGGGGGATTGTGATCGTGGAATGTGATCGGGGAATGTGATCGGGGAATGTGATCGGGGAATGTGATTGCGGGAATGTGATCGGGGAATGTGATCGGGGAATATGATCGGGGGGAATGTGATCGGGGAGTGTGATCGGGGAATGTGATCGGGGAATGTGATCGGGGTGATTGTGATCGGGGAATGTGATCGGGGAATGTGATCGGGGGGAATGTGTTCGGGGAATCTGATCGGGGAATCTGATCGGGGAATGTGATCGGGGGGAATGTGATCGGGGGGAATGTGATCGGGAAATGTGATCGGGGAATGTGATCGGGGAATGTGATCGGGGAATGTGATCGGGGGGAATGTGATCGGGGAATGTGATCGGGGAATGTGATCGGGGGGAATGTGATCGGGGAATATGATCGGGGGGAATATGATCGGGGGAATGTGATCGGGGAATGTGATCGGGGAATGTGATCAGGAAATGTGATCGGGGGAAATGTGATCGGGGAATGTGATCGGGGGAATGTGATCGGGGAATGTGATCAGGGAATGTGATCGGGGAATGTGATCGGGGGGAATGTGATCGGGGAATGTGATCAGGGAATGTGATCGGGGAATGTGATCGGGGAATGTGATCGGGGAATCTGATCGGGGGGAATGTGATCGGGGGGAATGTGATCGGGGAATGTGATCGGGGAATGTGATCGGGGGAATGTAATCGGGGCGAATGTGATCGGGAAATGTGATCGGGGAATGTGATCAGGGGGAATGTGATCGGGGGGAATGTGATCGGGAAATGTGATCGGGGGGAATGTGATCGGGGAATGTGATCAGGGAGTGTAATCGGGGAATGTGATCGGGGAATGTGATCGGGGGGAATGTGATCGGGGAGTGTGATCGGGAAATGTGATCGGGGAATGTGATCAGGGAAATGTGATCAGGGAGTGTAATCGGGGAATGTGATCGGGGAATGTGATCGGGGGGAATGTGATCGGGGAATGTGATCGGGGGGAATGTGATCGGGGAATGTGATCGGGGAATGTGATCGGGGGGAATGTGATCGGGGAATGTGATCGGGGAATGTGATCAGGGAATGTAATCGGGGAATGTGATCGGGGAATGTGATCGGGGAGTGTGATCGGGAAATGTGATCGGGGAATGTGATCAGGGAAATGTGATCAGGGAGTGTAATCGGGGAATGTGATCGGGGAATGTGATCGGGGGGAATGTGATCGGGGAGTGTGATCGGGAAATGTGATCGGGGAATGTGATCGGGGGAATGTGATCGGGGGGAATGTGATCGGGGGAATGTGATCGGGGGGAATGTAATCGGGGAATGTGATCGGGGAATGTGATCGGGGGGAATGTGATTTGGGGGAATGTGATCGGGAAATGTGATCGGAGGGAATGTGATCGGGGGGAATGTGATCGGGGAATGTGATCGGGGGGAATGTGATCGGGGAATATGATAGGAGAATGCGATCGGGGAATGTGATCGGGGTGAATATGATCGGGGAATGTGATCAGGAAATGTGATCGGGGGGAATGTGTACGGGGAATGTGATCGGTGAATGTGATCGGGGGAATGTGATCGGGGAGTGTGATCGGGGGGAATGTGATCGGGGAATGTGATCGGGGGAATGTGATCGGGGAGTGTGATCGGGGGGAATGTGATCGGGGAGTGTGATCGGGGGGAATGTGATCGGGGAATGTGATCGGGGGGAATGTGATCGGGGGGAATGTGATCGGGGAATGTGATCGGGGAATGTGATCGGGGAATGTGATCGGGGAATGTGTTCGGGGGATGGGATCGAGGCAATGTCATCAGGGAATGTGATCGGGGAATGTGATCGGGGGATGGGATCGAGGCAATGTCATCAGGGAATGTGATCGGGGAATGTGATCGGGGGATGGGATCGAGGGGAATGTGATCGGGGAATGTGATCGGGGGCAATGTGATCGGGGAATGTGATCGGGGGAATGTGATCTGGGGAAATGTGATCGGGGGGAATGTGATCTGGGAATGTGATCGGGGGGAATGTGATCGGGGAATGTGATCGGGGGGGTTGTGATCGGGGGGAATGTGATCGGGGAATGTGATCGGGGAATGTGATCGGGGAATGTGATCTGGGAATATGATCGGGGGGAATGTGATCGGGGAGTGTGATCGGGGAATGTGATCGGGGAATGTGATCGGGGGGAATGTGATCGGGGAATGTGATCGGGGAATGTGATCGGGGAATGTGATCGGGGGGAATGTGTTCGGGGAATCTGATCGGGGAATCTGATCGGGGAATGTGATCGGGGGGAATGTGATCGGGGGGAATGTGATCGGGAAATGTGATCGGGGAATGGGATCGGGGAATGTGATCGGGTAATGTGATCGGAGAATGTGATCGGGGGGAATGTGATCGGGGAATGTGATCGGGGAATGTGATCGGGGAATGTGATCGGGGGGAATGTGATCGGGGAATGTGATCAGGGAATGTGATCGGGGGGAATGTGATCGGGGGGAATGTGATCGGGGAATGTGATCGGGAAATGTGATCGGGGAATGTGATCGGGGAATGTGATCGGGTGGAATGTGATCGGGGGAATGTGATCGGGGGGAATGTGATCGGGGAATGTGATCAGGGAATGTGATCAGGGGGAATGTGATCGGGGCGAATGTGATCGTGGAATGTGATCGGGGAATGTGATCGGCGAATGTGATCGGGGAATGTGATCGGGGGGAATGTGATCGGGGAATGTGATCGGAGAATGTGATCGGCGAATGTGATCGGGGGGAATGTGATCGGGGGGAATGTGATCGGGGAATGTGATCGGGGAATGGGATCGAGGGGAATGTGATCGGGGAATGTGATCGGGGAATGTGATCGGGGAATGTGATCGGGGAATGTGATCGGGGAATCTGATCGGGGGGAATGTGATCGGGGGGAATGTGATCGGGGAATGTGA
Organism: Pristiophorus japonicus; assembly: GCF_044704955.1. Taxonomy (NCBI): domain Eukaryota; kingdom Metazoa; phylum Chordata; class Chondrichthyes; family Pristiophoridae; genus Pristiophorus; species Pristiophorus japonicus. Next base: position 98,265,076 of record NC_091995.1, read on the forward strand.
TCGGGGGGAATGTGATCGGGGGAATGTAATCGGGGAATGTGATCGGGGGAATGTAATCGGGGCGAATGTGATCGGGAAATGTGATCGGGGGGAATGTGATCGGGAGAATGTGATCGGGGAGAATGTGATCGGGAAATGTGATCGGGGGGAATGTGATCAGGGAATGTGATCGGGGGGGAATGTGATCAGGGAATGTGATCGGGGGGAATGTGATCAGGGAATGTGATCGGGGGGAATGTGATCAGGGAATGTGATCGGGGGGAATGTGATCAGGGAATGTGACCGGGGGGAATGTGATCAGGGAATGTGATCGGGGGGGAATGTGATCGGGGGAATGTGATCGGGGGGAATGTGATCAGGGAATGTGATCGGGGGGGAATGTGATCGGGAAATGTGATCGGGGGGAATGTGATCAGGGAATGTGATCGGGGGGGAATGTGGTCGGGGAATGTGATCGGGGGAATGTGATCGGGGAATGTGATCAGGGAATGTGATCAGGGGGAATGTGATCAGGGAAATGTGATCGGGGAATGTGATCGGGGGAATGTGTTCGGGGGGAATGTGATCGGGGGAATGTGATCGGGGAATGTGATCGGGGGGAATGTAATCGGGGAGTGTGATCGGGAAATGTGATCGGGGAATGTGATCGGGGGAATGTGATCGGGGGGAATGTGATCGGGGGAATGTGATCGGGGGGAATGTAATCGGGGAATGTGATCGGGGAATGTGATCGGGGGGAATGTGATCTGGGGGAATGTGATCGGGAAATGTGATCGGGGGGAATGTGATCGGGGAATGTGATCGGGGAATGTGATCGGGGGAATGTGATCGGGGAATGTGATCGGGGAATGTGATCGGGGGGAATATGATCGGGGAATGTGATCAGGAAATGTGATCGGGGGGAATGTGATCGGGGAATGTGATCGGGCGGAATGTGATCGGGGAATGTGATCGGGGGGAATGTGATCGGGGAATGTGATCGGGGAATGTGATCGGGGAATGTGATCTGGGGAATGTGATCGGGGAATGTGATCGGGGAATGTGATCGGGGAATGTGATCGGGGGGAATGTGATCGGGGAATGTGATCGGGGAATGTGATCGGGGAATGTGATCGGGGGAATGTGATCGGGGAATGTGATCGGGGAATGTGATCGGGGGAATGTGATCGGGGAATGTGATCGGGGAATGTGATCGGGGGAATATGATCGGGGAGTGTGATCGGGGGGAATGTGATCGGGGAATGTGATCGGGGGAATGTGATCGGGGAATGTGATCGGGGAATGTGATCGGGGGAATGTGATCGGGGAATGTGATCGGGGAATGTGATCGGGGAATGTGATCGGGGGAATGTGATCGGGGAATGTGATCGGGGAATGTGATCGGGGGAATGTGATCGGGGAGTGTGATCGGGGGGAATGTGATCGGGGAGTGTGATCGGGGGGAATGTGATCGGGGGTAATGTGATCGGGGAATGTGATCGGGGAATGTGATCGGGGGATGGGATCGAGGCAATGTCATCAGGGAATGTGATCAGGGGAATGTGATCGGGGGGAATGTGATCGGGGAATGTGATCGGGGAATGTGATCGGGGGATGGGATCGAGGCAATGTCATCAGGGAATGTGATCGGGGAATGTGATCGGGGGATGGGATCGAGGGGAATGTGATCGGGGAATGTGATCGGGGGCAATGTGATCGGGTAATGTGATCGGGGAATGTGATCGGGGGGAAATGTGATCGGGGAGTGTGATCTGGGAATGTGATCGGGGGGAATGTGATCGGGGAATGTGATCGGGGGGATTGTGATCGGGGGGAATGTGATCGGGGAATGTGATCGGGGAATGTGATCGGGGAATGTGATCGGGGAATATGATCGGGGGCAATGTGATCGGGGAGTGTGATCGGGGAATGTGATCGGGGAATGTGATCGGGGAATGTGATCGGGGGGAATGTGATCGGGGAATGTGATCGGGGTGATTGTGATCCGGGATTGTGATCGGGGAATGTGATCGGGGAATGTGATCGGGGGGAATGTGATCGGGGAATGTGATCGGGGAATGTGATCGGGGAATGTGATCGGGGGAATGTGATCGGGGAATGTGATCGGGGAATGTGATCGGGGAATGTGATCGGGGGGAATGTGATCGGGGAATGTGATCGGGGAATGTGATCGGGGAATGTGATCGGGGGAATGTGATCGGGGAATGTGATCGGGGAATGTGATCGGGGGAATGTGATCGGGGAATGTGATCGGGGAATGTGATCGGGGGAATATGATCGGGGAGTGTGATCGGGGGGAATGTGATCGGGGAATGTGATCGGGGGAATGTGATCGGGGAATGTGATCGGGGAATGTGATCGGGGGAATGTGATCGGGGAATGTGATCGGGGAATGTGATCGGGGAATGTGTTCGGGGGAATGTGATCGGGGAATGTGATCGGGGAATGTGATCGGGGGAATGTGATCGGGGAGTGTGATCGGGGGGAATGTGATCGGGGAGTGTGATCGGGGGGAATGTGATCGGGGGTAATGTGATCGGGGAATGTGATCGGGGAATGTGATCGGGGGATGGGATCGAGGCAATGTCATCAGGGAATGTGATCAGGGGAATGTGATCGGGGGGAATGTGATCGGGGAATGTGATCGGGGAATGTGATCGGGGAATGTGATCGGGGGATGGGATCGAGGCAATGTCATCAGGGAATGTGATCGGGGAATGTGATCGGGGGATGGGATCGAGGGGAATGTGATCGGGGAATGTGATCGGGGGCAATGTGATCGGGTAATGTGATCGGGGAATGTGATCGGGGGGAAATGTGATCGGGGAGTGTGATCTGGGAATGTGATCGGGGGGAATGTGATCGGGGAATGTGATCGGGGGGATTGTGATCGGGGGGAATGTGATCGGGGAATGTGATCGGGGAATGTGATCGGGGAATGTGATCGGGGAATATGATCGGGGGCAATGTGATCGGGGAGTGTGATCGGGGAATGTGATCGGGGAATGTGATCCGGGAATGTGATCGGGGGGAATGTGATCGGGGAATGTGATCGGGGTGATTGTGATCCGGGATTGTGATCGGGGAATGTGATCGGGGAATGTGATCGGGGAATGTGATCGGGGGGAATGTGATCGGGGAATGTGATCGGGGAATGTGATCGGGGAATGTGATCGGGGAATCTGATCGGGGAATGTGATCGGGGGGAATGTGATCGGGAAATGTGATCGGGGAATGGGATCGGTGAATGTGATCGGGGAATGTGATCGGGGAATGAGATCGGGGGGAATGTGATCGGGGAATGTGATCGGGGGGAATGTGATCGGGGAATGTGATCGGGGGGAATGTGATCGGGGAATGTGATCGGGGAATGTGATCGGGGGGAATGTGATCGGGGAATATGATCGGGGGGAATGTGATCGGGGGAATGTGATCGGGGGGAATGTGATCGTGGAATGTGATCGGGGGGAATGTGATCGGGGAATGTGATCGGGAAATGTGATCGGGGGGAATGTGATCGGGGGATGGGATCGAGGGGAATGTGATCGGGGAATGTGATCGGGGAATGTGATCGGGGGATGGGATCGAGGGGAATGTGATCGGGGAATGTGATCGGGGAATGTGATCGGGGGGAATGTGATCGGGGAATGTGATCGGGGAATGTGATCGGGGAATGTGATCGGGGGGAATGTGATCGGGGAATGTGATCGGGGAATGTGATCGGGTAATGTGATCGGGGAAATGTGATCGGGGAATGTGATCGGGGAATGTGATCAGGGAATGTGATCGGGGAATGTGATCGGGGAATGTGATCGGGGAATGTGACCAGGGAATCTGATCGGGGGGAATGTGATCGGGGGGAATGTGATCGGGGAATGTGATCGGGGAATGTGATCGACAAATGTGATCGGGGAATGTGATCGGGGAATGTGAGCGGGTAATGTGATCGGTGAAAGTGATCGGGGGGAATGTGATCGGGGAATGTGATCGGGGGGGAATGTGATCGGGGGGAATGTGATTGGGGGGAATGTGATCGGGGGGAATGTGATCGGGGAATGTGATCGGGGGAAATGTGATCGGGGAATGTGATCGGGGAATGTGATCGGGGAATGTGATCGGGGGGAATGTGATCGGGGAATGTGATCGGGGGGAATGTGATCGGGGAATGTGATCGGGGGGAATGTGATCGGGGAATGTGATCGGGGAATGTGATCGGGGAATGTGATCGGGGGGAATGTGATCGGGGAATATGGTCGGGGGGAATGTGATCGGGGGAATGTGATCGGGGAATGTGATCGGGGGGAATGTGATCGGGGGAATGTGATCGGGGAATGTGATCGGGGGGAATGTGATCGGGGAATATGATCGGGAGGAATGTGATCGGGGGAATGTGATCGGGGAATGTGATCGGGGGGAATGTGATCGCGGAATGTGATCAGGGAATGTGATCGGGGAATGTGATCGGGGAATGTGATCTGGGAATATGATCGGGGGGAATGTGATCGGGGAGTGTGATCGGGGAATGTGATCGGGGAATGTGATCGGGGAATGTGATCGGGGGGAATGTGATCGGGGAATGTGATCGGGGAATGTGATCGGGGAATGTGATCGGGGGGAATGTGTTCGGGGAATCTGATCGGGGAATCTGATCGGGGAATGTGATCGGGGGGAATGTGATCGGGGGGAATGTGATCGGGAAATGTGATCGGGGAATGGGATCGGGGAATGTGATCGGGTAATGTGATCGGAGAATGTGATCGGGGGGAATGTGATCGGGGAATGTGATCGGGGAATGTGATCGGGGAATGTGATCGGGGGGAATGTGATCGGGGAATGTGATCAGGGAATGTGATCGGGGGGAATGTGATCGGGGGGAATGTGATCGGGGAATGTGATCGGGAAATGTGATCGGGGAATGTGATCGGGGAATGTGATCGGGTGGAATGTGATCGGGGGAATGTGATCGGGGGGAATGTGATCGGGGAATGTGATCAGGGAATGTGATCAGGGGGAATGTGATCGGGGCGAATGTGATCGTGGAATGTGATCGGGGAATGTGATCGGCGAATGTGATCGGGGAATGTGATCGGGGGGAATGTGATCGGGGAATGTGATCGGAGAATGTGATCGGCGAATGTGATCGGGGGGAATGTGATCGGGGGGAATGTGATCGGGGAATGTGATCGGGGAATGGGATCGAGGGGAATGTGATCGGGGAATGTGATCGGGGAATGTGATCGGGGAATGTGATCGGGGAATGTGATCGGGGAATCTGATCGGGGGGAATGTGATCGGGGGGAATGTGATCGGGGAATGTGATCGGGGGGAATGTGATCGGGGGAATGTAATCGGGGAATGTGATCGGGGGAATGTAATCGGGGCGAATGTGATCGGGGGGAATGTGATCGGGGGAATGTGATCGGGGAGAATGTGATCGGGAAATGTGATCGGGGGGAATGTGATCAGGGAATGTGATCGGGGGGGAATGTGATCAGGGAATGTGATCGGGGGGAATGTGATCAGGGAATGTGATCGGGGGGAATGTGATCAGGGAATGTGATCGGGGGGAATGTGATCAGGGAATGTGACCGGGGGGAATGTGATCAGGGAATGTGATCGGGGGGGAATGTGATCGGGGGAATGTGATCGGGGGGAATGTGATCAGGGAATGTGATCGGGGGGGAATGTGATCGGGAAATGTGATCGGGGGGAATGTGATCAGGGAATGTGATCGGGGGGGAATGTGGTCGGGGGATGGGATCGAGGCAATGTCATCAGGGAATGTGATCGGGGAATGTGATCGGGGGATGGGATCGAGGGGAATGTGATCGGGGAATGTGATCGGGGGCAATGTGATCGGGTAATGTGATCGGGGAATGTGATCGGGGGGAAATGTGATCGGGGAGTGTGATCTGGGAATGTGATCGGGGGGAATGTGATCGGGGAATGTGATCGGGGGGATTGTGATCGGGGGGAATGTGATCGGGGAATGTGATCGGGGAATGTGATCGGGGAATGTGATCGGGGAATATGATCGGGGGCAATGTGATCGGGGAGTGTGATCGGGGAATGTGATCGGGGAATGTGATCGGGGAATGTGATCGGGGGGAATGTGATCGGGGAATGTGATCGGGGTGATTGTGATCCGGGATTGTGATCGGGGAATGTGATCGGGGAATGTGATCGGGGGGAATGTGATCGGGGAATGTGATCGGGGAATGTGATCGGGGGAATGTGATCGGGGAATGTGATCGGGGAATGTGATCGGGGAATGTGATCGGGGGGAATGTGATCGGGGAATGTGATCGGGGAATGTGATCGGGGAATGTGATCGGGGGAATGTGATCGGGGAATGTGATCGGGGAATGTGATCGGGGGAATGTGATCGGGGAATGTGATCGGGGAATGTGATCGGGGGAATATGATCGGGGAGTGTGATCGGGGGGAATGTGATCGGGGAATGTGATCGGGGGAATGTGATCGGGGAATGTGATCGGGGAATGTGATCGGGGGAATGTGATCGGGGAATGTGATCGGGGAATGTGATCGGGGAATGTGTTCGGGGGAATGTGATCGGGGAATGTGATCGGGGAATGTGATCGGGGGAATGTGATCGGGGAGTGTGATCGGGGGGAATGTGATCGGGGAGTGTGATCGGGGGGAATGTGATCGGGGGTAATGTGATCGGGGAATGTGATCGGGGAATGTGATCGAGGCAATGTCATCAGGGAATGTGATCAGGGGAATGTGATCGGGGGGAATGTGATCGGGGAATGTGATCGGGGAATGTGATCGGGGAATGTGATCGGGGGATGGGATCGAGGCAATGTCATCAGGGAATGTGATCGGGGAATGTGATCGGGGGATGGGATCGAGGGGAATGTGATCGGGGAATGTGATCGGGGGCAATGTGATCGGGTAATGTGATCGGGGAATGTGATCGGGGGGAAATGTGATCGGGGAGTGTGATCTGGGAATGTGATCGGGGGGAATGTGATCGGGGAATGTGATCGGGGGGATTGTGATCGGGGGGAATGTGATCGGGGAATGTGATCGGGGAATGTGATCGGGGAATGTGATCGGGGAATATGATCGGGGGCAATGTGATCGGGGAGTGTGATCGGGGAATGTGATCGGGGAATGTGATCGGGGAATGTGATCGGGGGGAATGTGATCGGGGAATGTGATCGGGGTGATTGTGATCCGGGATTGTGATCGGGGAATGTGATCGGGGAATGTGATCGGGGAATGTGATCGGGGGGAATGTGATCGGGGAATGTGATCGGGGAATGTGATCGGGGAATCTGATCGGGGAATCTGATCGGGGAATGTGATCGGGGGGAATGTGATCGGGAAATGTGATCGGGGAATGGGATCGGTGAATGTGATCGGGGAATGTGATCGGGGAATGAGATCGGGGGGAATGTGATCGGGGAATGTGATCGGGGGGAATGTGATCGGGGAATGTGATCGGGGGGAATGTGATCGGGGAATGTGATCGGGGAATGTGATCGGGGAATGTGATCGGGGGGAATGTGATCGGGGAATATGATCGGGGGGAATGTGATCGGGGGAATGTGATCGGGGGGAATGTGATCGTGGAATGTGATCGGGGGGAATGTGATCGGGGAATGTGATTGGGAAATGTGATCGGGGGGAATGTGATCGGGGGATGGGATCGAGGGGAATGTGATCGGGGAATGTGATCGGGGAATGTGATCGGGGGATGGGATCGAGGGGAATGTGATCGGGGAATGTGATCGGGGAATGTGATCGGGGGGAATGTGATCGGGGAATGTGATCGGGGAATGTGATCGGGGAATGTGATCGGGGGGAATGTGATCGGGGAATGTGATCGGGGAATGTGATCGGGTAATGTGATCGGGGAAATGTGATCGGGGAATGTGATCGGGGAATGTGATCAGGGAATGTGATCGGGGAATGTGATCGGGGAATGTGATCGGGGAATGTGATCAGGGAATCTGATCGGGGGGAATGTGATCGGGGGGAATGTGATCGGGGAATGTGATCGGGGAATGTGATCGACAAATGTGATCGGGGAATGTGATCGGGGAATGTGAGCGGGTAATGTGATCGGTGAAAGTGATCGGGGGGAATGTGATCGGGGAATGTGATCGGGGGGGAATGTGATCGGGGGGAATGTGATTGGGGGGAATGTGATCGGGGGGAATGTGATCGGGGAATGTGATCGGGGGAAATGTGATCGGGGAATGTGATCGGGGAATGTGATCGGGGAATGTGATCGGGGGGAATGTGATCGGGGAATGTGATCGGGGGGAATGTGATCGGGGAATGTGATCGGGGGGAATGTGATCGGGGAATGTGATCGGGGAATGTGATCGGGGAATGTGATCGGGGGGAATGTGATCGGGGAATATGGTCGGGGGGAATGTGATCGGGGGAATGTGATCGGGGAATGTGATCGGGGGGAATGTGATCGGGGGAATGTGATCGGGGAATGTGATCGGGGGGAATGTGATCGGGGAATATGATCGGGAGGAATGTGATCGGGGGAATGTGATCGGGGAATGTGATCGGGGGGAATGTGATCGCGGAATGTGATCGGGGGGAATGTGATCGGGGAATGTGATCGGGGGGAATGTGATCGGGGAATGTGATCGGCAAATGTGATCGGGGGGAATGTGATCGGGGAATGTGATCGGGGGGAATGTGATCGGGGGAGTGTGATCGGGGAATGTGATGGGGGGAATGTGATCGGGGAATGTGATCGGAGGGAATGTAATCGGGGAATGTGATCGGGGGGAATGTAATCGGGGAATGTAATCGGGGAATGTGATCGGGGGGAATGTGATCGGGGAATGTGATTGGGGAATATGATCGGGGAATGTGATCGGGGGGAATGTAATCGGGGAATGTGATCGGGGGGAATGTGATCGGGGGGAATGTGATCGGGGAATGTGATCTGGGGGAATGTAATCGGGGAATGTGATCGGGGGGAATGTAATCGGGGAATGTGATCGGGGAATGTGATCGGGGGGAATGTAATCGGGGAATGTGTTCGGGGAATGTGATCGGGGGAATGTCATCGGGGAATGTGATCAGGGAATGTGATCGGGGATTGTGATCGGGGGAATGTGATCGGGGAATGTGATCAGGGAATGTGATCGGGGATTGTGATCGGGGAATGTGATCGGGGAATGTGATCGGGGAATGTGATCGGGGGGAATGTGATCGGGGAATGTGATCGGGGGGAAATGTGATCGGGGAGTGTGATCTGGGAATGTGATCGGGGGGAATGTGATCGGGGAATGTGATCGGGGGGATTGTGATCGGGGGGAATGTGATCGGGGAATGTGATCGGGGAATGTGATCGGGGAATGTGATCGGGGAATATGATCGGGGGCAATGTGATCGGGGAGTGTGATCGGGGAATGTGATCGGGGAATGTGATCGGGGAATGTGATCGGGGGGAATGTGATCGGGGAATGTGATCGGGGTGATTGTGATCCGGGATTGTGATCGGGGAATGTGATCGGGGAATGTGATCGGGGGGAATGTGATCGGGGAATATGATCGGGGAATGTGATCGGGGAATGTGATCGGGGGAATGTGATCGGGGAATGTGATCGGGGAATGTGATCGGGGAATGTGATCGGGGGGAATGTGATCGGGGAATGTGATCGGGGAATGTGATCGGGGAATGTGATCGGGGGAATGTGATCGGGGAATGTGATCGGGGAATGTGATCGGGGGAATGTGATCGGGGAATGTGATCGGGGAATGTGATCGGGGGAATATGATCGGGGAGTGTGATCGGGGGGAATGTGATCGGGGATTGTGATCGGGGGAATGTGATCGGGGAATGTGATCGGGGGAATGTGATCGGGGAATGTGATCGGGGAATGTGATCGGGGAATGTGTTCGGGGGAATGTGATCGGGGAATGTGATCGGGGAATGTGATCGGGGGAATGTGATCGGGGAGTGTGATCGGGGGGAATGTGATCGGGGAGTGTGATCGGGGGGAATGTGATCGGGGGTAATGTGATCGGGGAATGTGATCGGGGAATGTGATCGGGGGATGGGATCGAGGCAATGTCATCAGGGAATGTGATCAGGGGAATGTGATCGGGGGGAATGTGATCGGGGAATGTGATCGGGGAATGTGATCGGGGAATGTGATCGGGGGATGGGATCGAGGCAATGTCATCAGGGATTGTGATCGGGGAATGTGATCGGGGGATGGGATCGAGGGGAATGTGATCGGGGAATGTGATCGGGGGCAATGTGATCGGGTAATGTGATCGGGGAATGTGATCGGGGGGAAATGTGATCGGGGAGTGTGATCTGGGAATGTGATCGGGGGGAATGTGATCGGGGAAAGTGATCGGGGGGATTGTGATCGGGGGGAATGTGATCGGGGAATGTGATCGGGGAATGTGATCGGGGAATGTGATCGGGGAATATGATCGGGGGCAATGTGATCGGGGAGTGTGATCGGGGAATCTGATCGGGGAATGTGATCGGGGAATGTGATCGGGGGGAATGTGATCGGGGAATGTGATCGGGGTGATTGTGATCCGGGATTGTGATCGGGGAATGTGATCGGGGAATGTGATCGGGGAATGTGATCGGGGGGAATGTGATCGGGAAATGTGATCGGGGAATGTGATCGGGGAATCTGATCGGGGAATCTGATCGGGGAATGTGATCGGGGGGAATGTGATCGGGAAATGTGATCGGGGAATGGGATCGGTGAATGTGATCGGGGAATGTGATCGGGGAATGAGATCGGGGGGAATGTGATCGGGGAATGTGATCGGGGGGAATGTGATCGGGGAATGTGATCGGGGGGAATGTGATCGGGGAATGTGATCGGGGAATGTGATCGGGGAATGTGATCGGGGGGAATGTGATCGGGGAATATGATCGGGGGGAATGTGATCGGGGGAATGTGATCGGGGGGAATGTGATCGTGGAATGTGATCGGGGGGAATGTGATCGGGGAATGTGATCGGGAAATGTGATCGGGGGGAATGTGATCGGGGGATGGGATCGAGGGGAATGTGATCGGGGAATGTGATCGGGGAATGTGATCGGGGGATGGGATCGAGGGGAATGTGATCGGGGAATGTGATCGGGGAATGTGATCGGGGGGAATGTGATCGGGGAATGTGATCGGGGAATGTGATCGGGGAATGTGATCGGGGGGAATGTGATCGGGGAATGTGATCGGGGAATGTGATCGGGTAATGTGATCGGGGAAATGTGATCGGGGAATGTGATCGGGGAATGTGATCAGGGAATGTGATCGGGGAATGTGATCGGGGAATGTGATCGGGGAATGTGATCAGGGAATCTGATCGGGGGGAATGTGATCGGGGGGAATGTGATCGGGGAATGTGATCGGGGAATGTGATCGACAAATGTGATCGGGGAATGTGATCGGGGAATGTGAGCGGGTAATGTGATCGGTGAAAGTGATCGGGGGGAATGTGATCGGGGAATGTGATCGGGGGGGAATGTGATCGGGGGGAATGTGATTGGGGGGAATGTGATCGGGGGGAATGTGATCGGGGAATGTGATCGGGGGAAATGTGATCGGGGAATGTGATCGGGGAATGTGATCGGGGAATGTGATCGGTGGGAATGTGATCGGGGAATGTGATCGGGGGGAATGTGATCGGGGAATGTGATCGGGGGGAATGTGATCGGGGAATGTGATCGGGGAATGTGATCGGGGAATGTGATCGGGGGGAATGTGATCGGGGAATATGGTCGGGGGGAATGTGATCGGGGGAATGTGATCGGGGAATGTGATCGGGGGGAATGTGATCGGGGGAATGTGATCGGGGAATGTGATCGGGGGGAATGTGATCGGGGAATATGATCGGGAGGAATGTGATCGGGGGAATGTGATCGGGGAATGTGATCGGGGGGAATGTGATCGCGGAATGTGATCGGGGGGAATGTGATCGGGGAATGTGATCGGGGGGAATGTGATCGGGGAATATGATCGGCGAATGTGATCGGGGGGAATGTGATCGGGGAATGTGATCGGGGGGAATGTGATCGGGGGAGTGTGATCGGGGAATGTGATGGGGGGAATGTGATCGGGGAATGTGATCGGAGGGAATGTAATCGGGGAATGTGATCGGGGGGAATGTAATCGGGGAATGTAATCGGGGAATGTGATCGGGGGGAATGTGATCGGGGAATGTGATTGGGGAATATGATCGGGGAATGTGATCGGGGGGAATGTAATCGGGGAATGTGATCGGGGGGAATGTGATCGGGGGGAATGTGATCGGGGAATGTGATCTGGGGGAATGTAATCGGGGAATGTGATCGGGGGGAATGTAATCGGGGAATGTGATCGGGGAATGTGATCGGGGGGAATGTAATCGGGGAATGTGTTCGGGGAATGTGATCGGGGGAATGTCATCGGGGAATGTGATCAGGGAATGTGATCGGGGATTGTGATCGGGGGAATGTGATCGGGGAATGTGATCAGGGAATGTGATCGGGGATTGTGATCGGGGAATGTGATCGGGGAATGTGATCGGGGAATGTGATCGGGGGGAATGTGATCGGGGAATGTGATCGGGGGGAATGTGATCGGGGAATGTGATCGGGGAATGTGATCGGGGAATGTGATCGGGGGGAATGTGATCGGGGAATATGGTCGGGGGGAATGTGATCGGGGGAATGTGATCGGGGAATGTGATCGGGGGGAATGTGATCGGGGGAATGTGATCGGGGAATGTGATCGGGGGGAATGTGATCGGGGAATATGATCGGGAGGAATGTGATCGGGGGAATGTGATCGGGGAATGTGATCGGGGGGAATGTGATCGCGGAATGTGATCGGGGGGAATGTGATCGGGGAATGTGATCGGGGGGAATGTGATCGGGGAATATGATCGGCGAATGTGATCGGGGGGAATGTGATCGGGGAATGTGATCGGGGGGAATGTGATCGGGGGAGTGTGATCGGGGAATGTGATGGGGGGAATGTGATCGGGGAATGTGATCGGAGGGAATGTAATCGGGGAATGTGATCGGGGGGAATGTGATCGGGGGGAATGTGATCGGGGAATGTGATCGGGGGGAATCTGATCGGGGAATGTGATCGGGGAATGTGATCGGGGGGAATGTGATCGGGGAATGTGATCTGGGGGAATCTGATCGGGGAATGTGATCGGGGAATGTGATCGGGGGGAATGTGATCTGGGGGAATGTGATCAGGGAATGTGATCGGGGGGAATGTGATCGGGGGGAATGTGATCGGGGAATGTGATCGGGGGTAATGTGATCGGGGGGAATGTGATCAGGGAATGTGATCGGGGGGAGTGTGATCAGGGGGAATGTGATCTGGGGGAATGTGATCAGGGAATGTGATCGGGGGGAATGTGATCAGGGAATGTGATCGGGGGGAATGTGATCGGGGGGAATGTGATCAGGGAATGTGATCGGGGAAATGTGATCGGGGAATGTGATCGGGGAATGTGATCGGGGAATGTGATCGGGGAATGTGATCGGGGGGAATGTGATCTGGGGGAATGTGATCGGGGAATGTGATCGGGGGGAATGTGATCGGGGGAATGTGATCGGGGAATGTGATCGGGGAATGTGATCGGGGAATGTGATCGGGGGGAATGTGTTCGGGGAATGTGATCGGGGGGGAATGTGATCGGGGGGAATGTGATTGGGGAATGTGATCGGGGGGAATGTGTTCGGGGAATGTGATCGGGGAATGTGATCGGGGGGAATGTGATCGGGGAATGTGATCGTGGGAATGTGATCAGGGAATGTGATCGGGGAGTGTGATCGGGGAATGTGATCGGGGAATGTGATCGGGGGGAATGTGATCGGGGAATGTGATCGGGGAATGTGATCGGGGGGTGTGATCGGGGAATGTGATCGGGGGGAATGTGATCGGGGAATATGATCGGGGGGAATGTGATCGGGGAATGTGATCGGGGGAAATGTGATCGGGGAATGTGATCGGGGAATGTGATCGGGGAATGTGATCGGGGGGAATGTGATCGGGGAATATGGTCGGGGGGAATGTGATCGGGGGAATGTGATCGGGGAATGTGATCGGGGAATGTGATCGGGGGGAATGTGATCGCGGAATGTGATCGGGGGGAATGTGATCGGGGAATGTGATCGGGGGGAATGTGATCGGGGAATGTGATCGGGGAATGTGATCGGGGGAATGTGATCGGGGAATGTGATCGGGGAATGTGATCGGGGGAATGTGATCGGGGAGTGTGATCGGGGGGAATGTGATCGGGGAGTGTGATCGGGGGGAATGTGATCGGGGGTAATGTGATCGGGGAATGTGATCGGGTATTGTGATCGGGGGATGGGATCGAGGCAATGTCATCAGGGAATGTGATCAGGGGAATGTGATCGGGGGGAATGTGATCGGGGAATGTGATCGGGGAATGTGATCGGGGGATGGGATCGAGGCAATGTCATCAGGGAATGTGATCGGGGAATATGATCGGTGGATGGGATCGAGGGGAATGTGATCGGGGAATGTGATCGGGGGCAATGTGATCGGGTAATGTGATCGGGGAATGTGATCGGGGGGAATGTGATCGGGGAGTGTGATCTGGGAATGTGATCGGGGGGAATGTGATCGGGGAATGTGATCGGGGGGATTGTGATCGGGGGGAATGTGATCGGGGAATGTGATCGGGGAATGTGATCGGGGAATGTGATCGGGGAATATGATCGGGGGCAATGTGATCGGGGAGTGTGATCGGGGAATGTGATCGGGGAATGTGATCGGGGGGAATGTGATCGGGGAATGTGATCGGGGTGATTGTGATCCGGGATTGTGATCGGGGAATGTGATCGGGGAATGTGATCGGGGGGAATGTGATCGGGGAATGTGATCGGGGGGAATGTGATCGGGGAATGTGATCGGGGAATGTGATCGGGGGCAATGTGATCGGGGAATGTGATCGGGGGAATGTGATCTGGGGAAATGTGATCGGGGGGAATGTGATCTGGGAATGTGATCGGGGGGAATGTGATCGGGGGGGTTGTGATCGGGGGGAATGTGATCGGGGAATGTGATCGGGGAATGTGATCGGGGAATGTGATCGGGGAATATGATCGGGGGGAATGTGATCGGGGGGAATGTGATCGGGGAATGTGATCGGGGAATGTGATCGGGGAATGTGATCGGGGGGAATGTGTTCGGGGAATCTGATCGGGGAATCTGATCGGGGAATGTGATCGGGGGGAATGTGATCGGGGGGAATGTGATCGGGAAATGTGATCGGGGAATGGGATCGGGGAATGTGATCGGGTAATGTGATCGGAGAATGTGATCGGGGGGAATGTGATCGGGGAATGTGATCGGGGAATGTGATCGGGGAATGTGATCGGGGGGAATGTGATCGGGGAATGTGATCAGGGAATGTGATCGGGGGGAATGTGATCGGGGAATGTGATCGGGGGGAATGTGATCGGGGGAATGTGATCGGGGCGAATGTGATCGTGGAATGTGATCGGGGAATGTGACCGGCGAATGTGATCGGGGAATGTGATCGGGGGGAATGTGATCGGGGAATGTGATCGGGGAATGTGATCGGAGAATGTGATCGGCGAATGTGATCGGGGGGAATGTGATCGGGGGGAATGTGATCGGGGAATGTGATCGGGGAATGGGATCGAGGGGAATGTGATCGGGGAATGTGATCGGGGAATGTGATCGGGGAATGTGATCGGGGAATGTGATCGGGGAATCTGATCGGGGGGAATGTGATCGGGGGGAATGTGATCGGGGAATGTGATCGGGGGGAATGTGATTGGGGGAATGTAATCGGGGAATGTGATCGGGGGAATGTAATCGGGGCGAATGTGATCGGGAAATGTGATCGGGGGGAATGTGATCGGGGGAATGTGATCGGGGAGAATGTGATCGGGAAATGTGATCGGGGGGAATGTGATCAGGGAATGTGATCGGGGGGGAATGTGATCAGGGAATGTGATCGGGGGGAATGTGATCAGGGAATGTGATCGGGGGGAATGTGATCAGGGAATGTGATTGGGGGGAATGTGATCAGGGAATGTGACCGGGGGGAATGTGATCAGGGAATGTGATCGGGGGGGAATGTGATCGGGGGAATGTGATCGGGGGGAATGTGATCAGGGAATGTGATCGGGGGGGAATGTGATCGGGAAATGTGATCGGGGGGAATGTGATCAGGGAATGTGATCGGGGGGGAATGTGGTCGGGGAATGTGATCGGGGGAATGTGATCGGGGAATGTGATCAGGGAATGTGATCAGGGGGAATGTGATCAGGGAAATGTGATCGGGGAATGTGATCGGGGGAATGTGATCGGGGGGAATGTGATCGGGGGAATGTGATCGGGGGGAATGTAATCGGGGAGTGTGATCGGGAAATGTGATCGGGGAATGTGATCGGGGGAATGTGATCGGGGGGAATGTGATCGGGGGAATGTGATCGGGGGGAATGTAATCGGGGAATGTGATCGGGGAATGTGATCGGGGGGAATGTGATCTGGGGGAATGTGATCGGGAAATGTGATCGGGGGGAATGTGATCGGGGAATGTGATCGGGGAATGTGATCGGGGGAATGTGATCGGGGAATGTGATCGGGGAATGTGATCGGGGGGAATATGATCGGGGAATGTGATCAGGAAATGTGATCGGGGGGAATGTGATCGGGGAATGTGATCGGGGGGAATGTGATCGGGGAATGTGATCGGGGGGAATGTGATCGGGGAATGTGATCGGGAAATGTGATCGGGGAATGTGATCGGGGGAATGTGATCGGGGAATGTGATCGGGGAATGTGATCGGGGAATGTGATCGGGGGGAATGTGATCGGGGAATGTGATCGGGGAATGTGATCGGGGAATGTGATCGGGGGAATGTGATCGGGGAATGTGATCGGGGAATGTGATCGGGGGAATGTGATCGGGGAATGTGATCGGGGAATGTGATCGGGGGAATATGATCGGGGAGTGTGATCGGGGGGAATGTGATCGGGGAATGTGATCGGGGAATGTGATCGGGGGAATGTGATCGGGGAATGTGATCGGGGAATGTGATCGGGGAATGTGATCGGGGGATGGGATCGAGGCAATGTCATCAGGGAATGTGATCGGGGAATGTGATCGGGGGATGGGTTCGAGGGGAATGTGATCGGGGAATGTGATCGGGGGCAATGTGATCGGGTAATGTGATCGGGGAATGTGATCGGGGGGAAATGTGATCGGGGAGTGTGATCTGGGAATGTGATCGGGGGGAATGTGATCGGGGAATGTGATCGGGGGGATTGTGATCGGGGGGAATGTGATCGGGGAATGTGATCGGGGAATGTGATCGGGGAATGTGATCGGGGAATATGATCGGGGGCAATGTGATCGGGGAGTGTGATCGGGGAATGTGATCGGGGAATGTGATCGGGGAATGTGATCGGGGGGAATGTGATCGGGGAATGTGATCGGGGTGATTGTGATCCGGGATTGTGATCGGGGAATGTGATCGGGGAATGTGATCGGGGGGAATGTGATCGGGGAATGTGATCGGGGAATGTGATCGGGGAATGTGATCGGGGGAATGTGATCGGGGAATGTGATCGGGGAATGTGATGGGGGAATGTGATCGGGGGGAATGTGATCGGGGAATGTGATCGGGGAATGTGATCGGGGAATGTGATCGGGGGAATGTGATCGGGGAATGTGATCGGGGAATGTGATCGGGGGAATGTGATCGGGGAATGTGATCGGGGAATGTGATCGGGGGAATATGATCGGGGAGTGTGATCGGGGAATGTGATCGGGGGAATGTGATCGGGGAATGTGATCGGGGAATGTGATCGGGGGAATGTGATCGGGGAATGTGATCGGGGAATGTGATCGGGGAATGTGATCGGGGGAATGTGATCGGGGAATGTGATCGGGGGAATGTGATCGGGGAGTGTGATCGGGGGGAATGTGATCGGGGGTAATGTGATCGGGGAATGTGATCGGGGAATGTGATCGGGGGATGGGATCGAGGCAATGTCATCAGGGAATGTGATCAGGGGAATGTGATCGGGGGGAATGTGATCGGGGGGAATGTGATCGGGGAATGTGATCGGGGAATGTGATCGGGGGATGGGATCGAGGCAATGTCATCAGGGAATGTGATCGGGGAATGTGATCGGGGGATGGGATCGAGGGGAATGTGATCGGGGAATGTGATCGGGGGCAATGTGATCGGGTAATGTGATCGGGGAATGTGATCGGGGGGAAATGTGATCGGGGAGTGTGATCTGGGAATGTGATCGGGGGGAATGTGATCGGGGAATGTGATCGGGGGGATTGTGATCGGGGGGAATGTGATCGGGGAATGTGATCGGGGAATGTGATCGGGGAATGTGATCGGGGAATATGATCGGGGGCAATGTGATCGGGGAGTGTGATCGGGGAATGTGATCGGGGAATGTGATCGGGGAATGTGATCGGGGGGAATGTGATCGGGGAATGTGATCGGGGTGATTGTGATCCGGGATTGTGATCGGGGAATGTGATCGGGGAATGTGATCGGGGGGAATGTGATCGGGGAATGTGATCGGGGAATATGATCGGGGGCAATGTGATCGGGGAATGTGATCGGGGGGAATGTGATCGGGGAATGTGATCGGGGTGATTGTGATCCGGGATTGTGATCGGGGAATGTGATCGGGGAATGTGATCGGGGGGAATGTGATCGGGGAATGTGATCGGGGAATGTGATCGGGGAATGTGATCGGGGGGAATGTGATCGGGGAATGTGATCGGGGTGATTGTGATCCGGGATTGTGATCGGGGAATGTGATCGGGGAATGTGATCGGGGGGAATGTGATCGGGGAATGTGATCGGGGAATGTGATCGGGGAATGTGATCGGGGGAATGTGATCGGGGAATGTGATCGGGGGGAATGTGATCGGGGAATGTGATCGGGGAATGTGATCGGGGAATGTGATTGGGGGAATGTGATCGGGGAATGTGATCGGGGAATGTGATCGGGGGAATGTGATCGGGGAATGTGATCGGGGAATGTGATCGGGGGAATGTGATCGGGGGATGGGATCGAGGGGAATGTGATCGGGGAATGTGATCGGGGAATGTGATCGGGGGATGGGATCGAGGGGAATGTGATCGGGGAATGTGATCGGGGAATGTGATCGGGGAATGTGATCGGGGGGAATGTGATCGGGGAATGTGATCGGGGAATGTGATCGGGTAATGTGATCGGGGAAATGTGATCGGGGAATATGATCGGGGAATGTGATCAGGGAATGTGATCGGGGAATGTGATCGGGGAATGTGATCGGGGAATGTGATCGGGGAATCTGATCGGGGGGAATGTGATCGGGGGGAATGTGATCGGGGAATGTGATCGGGGAATGTGATCGACAAATGTGATCGGGGAATGTGATCGGGGAATGTGATCGGTGAAAGTGATCGGGGGGAATGTGATCGGGGAATGTGATCGGGGGGGAATGTGATCGGGGGGAATGTGATTGGGGGGAATGTGATCGGGGGGAATGTGATCGGGGAATGTGATCGGGGGAAATGTGATCGGGGAATGTGATCGGGGGATGGGATCGAGGCAATGTCATCAGGGAATGTGATCGGGGAATGTGATCGGGGGATGGGATCGAGGGGAATGTGATCGGGGAATGTGATCGGGGGCAATGTGATCGGGTAATGTGATCGGGGAATGTGATCGGGGGGAATGTGATCGGGGAGTGTGATCTGGGAATGTGATCGGGGGGAATGTGATCGGGGAATGTGATCGGGGGGATTGTGATCGGGGGGAATGTGATCGGGGAATGTGATCGGGGAATGTGATCGGGGAATATGATCGGGGGCAATGTGATCGGGGAGTGTGATCGGGGAATGTGATCGGGGAATGTGATCGGGGAATGTGATCGGGGGGAATGTGATCGGGGAATGTGATCGGGGTGATTGTGATCCGGGATTGTGATCGGGGAATGTGATCGGGGAATGTGATCGGGGGGAATGTGATCGGGGAATGTGATCGGGGGGAATGTGATCGGGGAATGTGATCGGGGAATGTGATCGGGGAATCTGATCGGGGAATCTGATCGGGGAATGTGATCGGGGGGAATGTGATCGGGAAATGTGATCGGGGAATGGGATCGGTGAATGTGATCGGGGAATGTGATCGGGGAATGGGATCGGGGAATGTGATCGGGGGGTGTGATCGGGGAATGAGATCGGGGGGAATGTGATCGGGGCATGTGATCGGGGGGAATGTGATCGGGGAATGTGATCGGGGGGAATGTGATCGGGGAATGTGATCGGGGAATGTGATCGGGGAATGTGATCGGGGGGAATGTGATCGGGGAATATGATCGGGGGGAATGTGATCGGGGGAATGTGATCGGGGGGAATGTGATCGTGGAATGTGATCGGGGGGAATGTGATCGGGGAATGTGATCGGGAAATGTGATCGGGGGGAATGTGATCGGGGGATGGGATCGAGGGGAATGTGATCGGGGAATGTGATCGGGGAATGTGATCGGGGGATGGGATCGAGGGGAATGTGATCGGGGAATGTGATCGGGGAATGTGATCGGGGAATGTGATCGGGGGGAATGTGATCGGGGAATGTGATCGGGGAATGTGATCGGGTAATGTGATCGGGGAAATGTGATCGGGGAATGTGATCGGGGAATGTGATCAGGGAATGTGATCGGGGAATGTGATCGGGGAATGTGATCGGGGAATGTGATCGGGGAATCTGATCGGGGGGAATGTGATCGGGGGGAATGTGATCGGGGAATGTGATCGGGGAATGTGATCGACAAATGTGATCGGGGAATGTGATCGGGGAATGTGAGCGGGTAATGTGATCGGTGAAAGTGATCGGGGGGAATGTGATCGGGGAATGTGATCGGGGGGGAATGTGATCGGGGGGAATGTGATTGGGGGGAATGTGATCGGGGGGAATGTGATCGGGGAATGTGATCGGGGGAAATGTGATCGGGGGGAATGTGATCGGGGAATGTGATCGGGGGGAATGTGATCGGGGAATGTGATCGGGGGGAATGTGATCGGGGAATGTGATCGGGGGGAATGTGATCGGGGAATGTGATCGGGGAATGTGATCGGGGGGAATGTGATCGGGGAATGTGATCGGGGGGAATGTGATCGGGGAATATGGTCGGGGGGAATGTGATCGGGGGAATGTGATCGGGGAATGTGATCGGGGGGAATGTGATCGGGGGAATGTGATCGGGGAATGTGATCGGGGGGAATGTGATCGGGGAATATGATCGGGAGGAATGTGATCGGGGGAATGTGATCGGGGAATGTGATCGGGGGGAATGTGATCGCGGAATGTGATCGGGGGGAATGTGATCGGGGAATGTGATCGGGGGGAATGTGATCGGGGAATGTGATCGGCGAATGTGATCGGGGGGAATGTGATCGGGGAATGTGATCGGGGGGAATGTGATCGGGGGAGTGTGATCGGGGAATGTGATCGGGGGGAATGTAATCGGGGAATGTGATCGGGGGGAATGTGATCGGGGAATGTGATTGGGGAATATGATCGGGGAATGTGATCGGGGGGAATGTGATCGGGGAATGTGATCTGGGGGAATGTAATCGGGGAATGTGATCGGGGAATGTGATCGGGGAATGTGATCGGGGAATGTGATCGGGGGGAATGTAATCGGGGAATGTGTTCGGGGAATGTGATCGGGGGAATGTCATCGGGGAATGTGATCAGGGAATGTGATCGGGGATTGTGATCGGGGGGAATGTGATCAGGGAATGTGATCGGGGATTGTGATCGGGGGGAATGTGATCAGGGAATGTGATCGGGGATTGTGATCGGGGGGAATGTGATCAGGGAATGTGATCGGGGATTGTGATCGGGGAATGTGATCGGGGAATGTGATCGGGGAATGTGATCGGGGGGAATGTGATCGGGGAATGTGATCAGGGAATGTGATCGGGGATTGTGATCGGGGGGAATGTCATCGGGGAATGTGATCGGGGAATGTGATCGGGGAATGTGATCGGGGAATGTGATCGGGGAATGTGATCGGGGGAATGTGATCGGGGAATGTGATCAGGGAATGTGATCGGGGATTGTGATCGGGGGGAATGTGATCGGGGAATGTGATCAGGGAATATGATCGGGGATTGTGATCGGGGGGAATGTGATCGGGGAATGTGATCGGGGGGAATGTGATCGGGGGGAATGTGATCTGGGGGAATGTGATCGGGGGGAATGTGATCGGGGGGAATGTGATCGGGGGGAATGTGATCGGGGAATGTGGTCGGGGGGAATCTGATCGGGGAATGTGATCGGGGAATGTGATCGGGGGGAATGTGATCTGGGGGAATGTGATCGGGGGGAATGTGATCGGGGGGAATGTGATCGGGGAATGTGATCTGGGGGAATCTGATCGGGGAATGTGATCGGGGAATGTGATTGGGGGGAATGTGATCTGGGGGAATGTGATCAGGGAATGTGATCGGGGGGAATGTGATCGGGGGGAATGTGATCTTGGGGAATGTGATCGGGGAATGTGATCGGGGGTAATGTGATCGGGGGGAATGTGATCAGGGAATGTGATCGGGGGGAGTGTGATCAGGGGGAATGTGATCTGGGGGAATGTGATCAGGGAATGTGATCGGGGGGAATGTGATCAGGGAATGTGATCGGGGAATGTGATCGGGGAATGTGATCGGGGGGAATGTGATCTGGGGGAATGTGATCGGGGAATGTGATCGGGGGGAATGTGATCGGGGGGAATGTGATCAGGGAATGTGATCGGGGAAATGTGATCGGGGAATGTGATCGGGGAATGTGATCGGGGGGAATGTGATCGGGGGAATGTGATCGGGGGGAATGTAATCGGGGGGAATGTGATCGGGGAATGTGATCGGGGAATGTGATCGGGGGGAATGTGATCTGGGGGAATGTGATCGGGGAATGTGATCGGGGGGAATGTGATCGGGGGAATGTGATCGGGGAATGTGATCGGGGAATGTGATCGGGGAATGTGATCGGGGGGAATGTGTTCGGGGAATGTGATCGGGGGGGAATGTGATCGGGGGGAATGTGATTGGGGAATGTGATCGGGGGGAATGTGTTCGGGGAATGTGATCGGGGAATGTGATCGGGGGGAATGTGATCGGGGAATGTGATCGGGGGAATGTGATCAGGGAATGTGATCGGGGAGTGTGATCGGGGAATGTGATCGGGGAATGTGATCGGGGGGAATGTGATCGGGGAATGTGATCGGGGAATGTGATCGGGGGGTGTGATCGGGGAATGTGATCGGGGGGAATGTGATCGGGGAATATGATCGGGGGGAATGTGATCGGGGGAAATGTGATCGGGGAATGTGATCGGGGGGAATGTGATTGGGGAATGTGATCGGGGGGAATGTGATCGGGGGGAATGTGATCGGGGAATGTGATCGGGGAATGTGATCGGGGAATGTGATCGGGGGGAATGTGATCGGGGAATATGGTCGGGGGAATGTGATCGGGGGAATGTGATCGGGGAATGTGATCGGGGAGAATGTGATCGGGGGAATGTGATCGGGGAATGTGATCGGGGGGAATGTGATCGGGGAATATGATCGGGGGGAATGTGATCGGGGGAATGTGATCGGGGAATGTGATCGGGGGGAATGTGATCGCGGAATGTGATCGGGGGGAATGTGATCGGGGAATGTGATCGGGGGGAATGTGATCGGGGAATGTGATCGGCGAATGTGATCGGGGGGAATGTGATCGGGGAGTTTGATCGGGGGGAATGTGATCGGGGGGAATGTGATCGGGGAATGTGATCGGGGGGAATGTGATCGGGGGGAATGTAATCGGGGAATGTGTTCGGGGAATGTGATCGGGGGAATGTCATCGGGGAATGTGATCAGGGAATGTGATCGGGGATTGTGATCGGGGGGAATGTGATCGGGGAATGTGATCGGGGGGAATGTGATCGGGGGAGTGTGATCGGGGAATGTGATCTGGGGGAATGTAATCGGGGAATGTGATCGGGGGGAATGTAATCGGGGAATGTGATCTGGGGGAATGTAATCGGGGAATGTGATCGGGGGGAATGTAATCGGGGAATGTGTTCGGGGAATGTGATCGGGGATTGTGATCGGGGGGAATGTCATCGGGGAATGTGATCGGGGAATGTGATCGGGGAATGTGATCGGGGGAATGTGATCGGGGAATGTGATCAGGGAATGTGATCGGGGATTGTGATCGGGGGGAATGTGATCGGGGAATGTGATCAGGGAATGTGATCGGGGATTGTGATCGGGGGGAATGTGATCGGGGAATGTGATCGGGGGGAATGTGATCGGGGAATGTGATCGGGGGGTATGTGATCGGGGGGAATGTGATCGGGGGGAATGTGATCGGGGGGAATGTGATCGGGGGAATGTGATCGGGGGGAATCTGATCGGGGAATGTGATCGGGGAATGTGATCGGGGGGAATGTGATCTGGGGGAATGTGATTGGGGGGAATGTGATCGGGGGGAATGTGATCGGGGAATGTGATCGGGGGGAATCTGATCGGGGAATGTGATCGGGGAATGTGATCGGGGGGAATGTGATCTGGGGGAATGTGATCAGGGAATGTGATCGGGGGGAATGTGATCGGGGAATGTGATCGGGGGTAATGTGATCGGGGGGAATGTGATCAGGGAATGTGATCGGGGGGAGTGTGATCAGGGGGAATGTGATCTGGGGGAATGTGATCAGGGAATGTGATCGGGGGGAATGTGATCAGGGAATGTGATCGGGGGGAATGTGATCGGGGAATGTGATCGGGGGTAATGTGATCGGGGAGAATGTGATCAGGGAATGTGATCGGGGGGAGTGTGATCAGGGGGAATGTGATCTGGGGGAATGTGATCAGGGAATGTGATCGGGGGGAATGTGATCAGGGAATGTGATCGGGGGGAATGTGATCGGGGGGAATGTGATCAGGGAATGTGATCGGGGGGAATGTGATCAGGGAATGTGATCAGGGGGAATGTGATCTGGGGGAATGTGATCGGGGAATGTGATCGGGGGGAATGTGATCGGGGGGAATGTGATCAGGGAATGTGATCGGGGGTAATGTGATCGGGGGGAATGTGATCAGGGAATGTGATCGGGGGGAGTGTGATCAGGGGGAATGTGATCTGGGGGAATGTGATCAGGGAATGTGATCGGGGGGAATGTGATCAGGGAATGTGATCGGGGGGAATGTGATCGGGGGGAATGTGATCAGGGAATGTGATCGGGGGGAATGTGATCGGGGAATGTGATCGGGGGGAATGTGATCGGGGGGAATGTGATCAGGGAATGTGATCGGGGAAATGTGATCGGGGAATGTGATCGGGGAATGTGATCGGGGGGAATGTGATCGGGGGAATGTGATCGGGGGGAATGTAATCGGGGGGAATGTGATCGGGGAATGTGATCGGGGAATGTGATCGGGGAATGTGATCGGGGGGAATGTGATCTGGGGGAATGTGATCGGGGAATGTGATCGGGGGGAATGTGATCGGGGGAATGTGATCGGGGAATGTGATCGGGGAATGTGATCGGGGAATGTGATCGGGGGGAATGTGTTCGGGGAATGTGATCGGGGGGGAATGTGATCGGGGGGAATGTGATTGGGGAATGTGATCGGGGGGAATGTGTTCGGGGAATGTGATCGGGGAATGTGATCGGGGGGAATGTGATCGGGGAATGTGATCGGGGGAATGTGATCGGTCAATGTGACCGGGGAATGTGATCGGGGAATGTGATCGGGGGGAATGTGATCGGGGAATGTGATCGGGGAATGTGATCGGGGGGTGTGATCGGGGAATGTGATCGGGGGGAATGTGATCGGGGAATATGATCGGGGGGAATGTGATCGGGGAATGTGATCGGGGGGAATGTGATCGCGGAATGTGATCGGGGGGAATGTGATCAGGGAATGTGATCGGGGGGAATGTGATCGGGGAATGTGATCGGGGAATGTGATCGGGGGAATGTGATCGGGGGGAATGTGATCGGGGAATGTGATCGGGGGGAATGTGATCGGGGGGAATGTGATCGGGGAATGTGATCGGGGGGAATGTGATCGGGGAATGTGATCGGGGGGAATGTGATCGGGGAATGTGATCGGGGGGAATGTGATCGGGGAATGTGATCGGGGGGAATGTGATCGGGGAATGTGATCGGGGAATGTGATCGGGGGGAATGTGATCGCGGAATGTGATCGGGGGGAATGTGATCGGGGAATGTGATCGGGGAATGTGATCGGGGAATGTGATCGGGGGAATGTGATCGGGGGGAATGTGATCGGGGAATGTGATCGGGGAATGTGATCGGGGGAATGTGATCGGGGAATGTGATCGGGGAGTGTGATCGGGGGGAATGTGATCGGGGAGTGTGATCGGGGGGAATGTGATCGGGGGTAATGTGATCGGGGAATGTGATCGGGGAATGTGATCGGGGGATGGGATCGAGGCAATGTCATCAGGGAATGTGATCAGGGGAATGTGATCGGGGGGAATGTGATCGGGGAATGTGATCGGGGAATGTGATCGGGGAATGTGATCGGGGGATGGGATCGAGGCAATGTCATCAGGGAATGTGATCGGGGAATGTGATCGGGGGATGGGATCGAGGGGAATGTGATCGGGGAATGTGATCGGGGGCAATGTGATCGGGTAATGTGATCGGGGAATGTGATCGGGGGGAATGTGATCGGGGAGTGTGATCTGGGAATGTGATCGGGGGGAATGTGATCGGGGAATGTGATCGGGGGGATTGTGATCGGGGGGAATGTGATCGGGGAATGTGATCGGGGAATGTGATCGGGGAATGTGATCGGGGAATATGATCGGGGGCAATGTGATCGGGGAGTGTGATCGGGGAATGTGATCGGGGAATGTGATCGGGGAATGTGATCGGGGGGAATGTGATCGGGGAATGTGATCGGGGTGATTGTGATCCGGGATTGTGATCGGGGAATGTGATCGGGGAATGTGATCGGGGGGAATGTGATCGGGGAATGTGATCGGGGGGAATGTGATCGGGGAATGTGATCGGGGAATGTGATCGGGGAATCTGATCGGGGAATCTGATCGGGGAATGTGATCGGGGGGAATGTGATCGGGAAATGTGATCAGGGAATGGGATCGGTGAATGTGATCGGGGAATGTGATCGGGGAATGGGATCGGGGAATGTGATCGGGGGGTGTGATCGGGGAATGAGATCGGGGGGAATGTGATCGGGGCATGTGATCGGGGGGAATGTGATCGGGGAATGTGATCGGGGGGAATGTGATCGGGGAATGTGATCGGGGAATGTGATCGGGGAATGTGATCGGGGGGAATGTGATCGGGGAATATGATCGGGGGGAATGTGATCGGGGGAATGTGATCGGGGGGAATGTGATCGTGGAATGTGATCGGGGGGAATGTGATCGGGGAATGTGATCGGGAAATGTGATCGGGGGGAATGTGATCGGGGGATGGGATCGAGGGGAATGTGATCGGGGAATGTGATCGGGGAATGTGATCGGGGGATGGGATCGAGGGGAATGTGATCGGGGAATGTGATCGGGGAATGTGATCGGGGAATGTGATCGGGGGGAATGTGATCGGGGAATGTGATCGGGGAATGTGATCGGGTAATGTGATCGGGGAAATGTGATCGGGGAATGTGATCGGGGAATGTGATCAGGGAATGTGATCGGGGAATGTGATCGGGGAATGTGATCGGGGAATGTGATCGGGGAATCTGATCGGGGGGAATGTGATCGGGGGGAATGTGATCGGGGAATGTGATCGGGGAATGTGATCGGGGAATGTGAGCGGGTAATGTGATCGGTGAAAGTGATCGGGGGGATTGTGATCGGGGAATGTGATCGGGGGGGAATGTGATCGGGGGGAATGTGATTGGGGGGAATGTGATCGGGGGGAATGTGATCGGGGAATGTGATCGGGGGAAATGTGATCGGGGGGAATGTGATCGGGGAATGTGATCGGGGGGAATGTGATCGGGGAATGTGATCGGGGGGAATGTGATCGGGGAATGTGATCGGGTAATGTGATCGGGGAAATGTGATCGGGGAATGTGATCGGGGAATGTGATCAGGGAATGTGATCGGGGAATGTGATCGGGGAATGTGATCGGGGAATGTGATCGGGGGGAATGTGATCGGGGAATGTGATCGGGGGGAATGTGATCGGGGAATATGGTCGGGGGGAATGTGATCGGGGGAATGTGATCGGGGAATGTGATCGGGGGGAATGTGATCGGGGGAATGTGATCGGGGAATGTGATCGGGGAATGTGATCGGGGGGAATGTAATCGGGGAATGTGTTCGGGGAATGTGATCGGGGGAATGTCATCGGGGAATGTGATCAGGGAATGTGATCGGGGATTGTGATCGGGGGGAATGTGATCAGGGAATGTGATCGGGGATTGTGATCGGGGGGAATGTGATCAGGGAATGTGATCGGGGATTGTGATCGGGGGGAATGTGATCAGGGAATGTGATCGGGGATTGTGATCGGGGAATGTGATCGGGGAATGTGATCGGGGAATGTGATCGGGGGGAATGTGATCGGGGAATGTGATCAGGGAATGTGATCGGGGATTGTGATCGGGGGGAATGTCATCGGGGAATGTGATCGGGGAATGTGATCGGGGAATGTGATCGGGGGAATGTGATCGGGGAATGTGATCAGGGAATGTGATCGGGGATTGTGATCGGGGGGAATGTGATCGGGGAATGTGATCAGGGAATATGATCGGGGATTGTGATCGGGGGGAATGTGATCGGGGAATGTGATCGGGGGGAATGTGATCGGGGGGAATGTGATCTGGGGGAATGTGATCGGGGGGAATGTGATCGGGGGGAATGTGATCGGGGGGAATGTGATCGGGGAATGTGGTCGGGGGGAATCTGATCGGGGAATGTGATCGGGGAATGTGATCGGGGGGAATGTGATCTGGGGGAATGTGATCGGGGGGAATGTGATCGGGGGGAATGTGATCGGGGAATGTGATCTGGGGGAATCTGATCGGGGAATGTGATCGGGGAATGTGATTGGGGGGAATGTGATCTGGGGGAATGTGATCAGGGAATGTGATCGGGGGGAATGTGATCGGGGGGAATGTGATCTTGGGGAATGTGATCGGGGAATGTGATCGGGGGTAATGTGATCGGGGGGAATGTGATCAGGGAATGTGATCGGGGGGAGTGTGATCAGGGGGAATGTGATCTGGGGGAATGTGATCAGGGAATGTGATCGGGGGGAATGTGATCAGGGAATGTGATCGGGGAATGTGATCGGGGAATGTGATCGGGGGGAATGTGATCTGGGGGAATGTGATCGGGGAATGTGATCGGGGGGAATGTGATCGGGGGGAATGTGATCAGGGAATGTGATCGGGGAAATGTGATCGGGGAATGTGATTGGGGAATGTGATCGGGGGGAATGTGATCGGGGGAATGTGATCGGGGGGAATGTAATCGGGGGGAATGTGATCGGGGAATGTGATCGGGGAATGTGATCGGGGGGAATGTGATCTGGGGGAATGTGATCGGGGAATGTGATCGGGGGGAATGTGATCGGGGGAATGTGATCGGGGAATGTGATCGGGGAATGTGATCGGGGAATGTGATCGGGGGGAATGTGTTCGGGGAATGTGATCGGGGGGGAATGTGATCGGGGGGAATGTGATTGGGGAATGTGATCGGGGGGAATGTGTTCGGGGAATGTGATCGGGGAATGTGATCGGGGGGAATGTGATCGGGGAATGTGATCGGGGGAATGTGATCAGGGAATGTGATCGGGGAGTGTGATCGGGGAATGTGATCGGGGAATGTGATCGGGGGGAATGTGATCGGGGAATGTGATCGGGGAATGTGATCGGGGGGTGTGATCGGGGAATGTGATCGGGGGGAATGTGATCGGGTAATATGATCGGGGGGAATGTGATCGGGGGAAATGTGATCGGGGAATGTGATCGGGGGGAATGTGATTGGGGAATGTGATCGGGGGGAATGTGATCGGGGGGAATGTGATCGGGGAATGTGATCGGGGAATGTGATCGGGGAATGTGATCGGGGGGAATGTGATCGGGGAATATGGTCGGGGGAATGTGATCGGGGGAATGTGATCGGGGAATGTGATCGGGGAGAATGTGATCGGGGGAATGTGATCGGGGAATGTGATCGGGGGGAATGTGATCGGGGAATATGATCGGGGGGAATGTGATCGGGGGAATGTGATCGGGGAATGTGATCGGGGGGAATGTGATCGCGGAATGTGATCGGGGGGAATGTGATCGGGGAATGTGATCGGGGGGAATGTGATCGGGGAATGTGATCGGCGAATGTGATCGGGGGGAATGTGATCGGGGAGTTTGATCGGGGGGAATGTGATCGGGGGGAATGTGATCGGGGAATGTGATCGGGGGGAATGTGATCGGGGGGAATGTAATCGGGGAATGTGTTCGGGGAATGTGATCGGGGGAATGTCATCGGGGAATGTGATCAGGGAATGTGATCGGGGATTGTGATCGGGGGGAATGTGATCGGGGAATGTGATCGGGGGGAATGTGATCGGGGGAGTGTGATCGGGTAATGTGATCTGGGGGAATGTAATCGGGGAATGTGATCGGGGGGAATGTGATCGGGGGGAATGTGATCTGGGGGAATGTGATCGGGGGGAATGTGATCGGGGGGAATGTGATCGGGGGGAATGTGATCGGGGAATGTGGTCGGGGGGAATCTGATCGGGGAATGTGATCGGGGAATGTGATCGGGGGGAATGTGATCTGGGGGAATGTGATCGGGGGGAATGTGATCGGGGGGAATGTGATCGGGGAATGTGATCTGGGGGAATCTGATCGGGGAATGTGATCGGGGAATGTGATTGGGGGGAATGTGATCTGGGGGAATGTGATCAGGGAATGTGATCGGGGGGAATGTGATCGGGGGGAATGTGATCTTGGGGAATGTGATCGGGGAATGTGATCGGGGGTAATGTGATCGGGGGGAATGTGATCAGGGAATGTGATCGGGGGGAGTGTGATCAGGGGGAATGTGATCTGGGGGAATGTGATCAGGGAATGTGATCGGGGGGAATGTGATCAGGGAATGTGATCGGGGAATGTGATCGGGGAATGTGATCGGGGGGAATGTGATCTGGGGGAATGTGATCGGGGAATGTGATCGGGGGGAATGTGATCGGGGGGAATGTGATCAGGGAATGTGATCGGGGAAATGTGATCGGGGAATGTGATTGGGGAATGTGATCGGGGGGAATGTGATCGGGGGAATGTGATCGGGGGGAATGTAATCGGGGGGAATGTGATCGGGGAATGTGATCGGGGAATGTGATCGGGGGGAATGTGATCTGGGGGAATGTGATCGGGGAATGTGATCGGGGGGAATGTGATCGGGGGAATGTGATCGGGGAATGTGATCGGGGAATGTGATCGGGGAATGTGATCGGGGGGAATGTGTTCGGGGAATGTGATCGGGGGGGAATGTGATCGGGGGGAATGTGATTGGGGAATGTGATCGGGGGGAATGTGTTCGGGGAATGTGATCGGGGAATGTGATCGGGGGGAATGTGATCGGGGAATGTGATCGGGGGAATGTGATCAGGGAATGTGATCGGGGAGTGTGATCGGGGAATGTGATCGGGGAATGTGATCGGGGGGAATGTGATCGGGGAATGTGATCGGGGAATGTGATCGGGGGGTGTGATCGGGGAATGTGATCGGGGGGAATGTGATCGGGTAATATGATCGGGGGGAATGTGATCGGGGGAAATGTGATCGGGGAATGTGATCGGGGGGAATGTGATTGGGGAATGTGATCGGGGGGAATGTGATCGGGGGGAATGTGATCGGGGAATGTGATCGGGGAATGTGATCGGGGAATGTGATCGGGGGGAATGTGATCGGGGAATATGGTCGGGGGAATGTGATCGGGGGAATGTGATCGGGGAATGTGATCGGGGAGAATGTGATCGGGGGAATGTGATCGGGGAATGTGATCGGGGGGAATGTGATCGGGGAATATGATCGGGGGGAATGTGATCGGGGGAATGTGATCGGGGAATGTGATCGGGGGGAATGTGATCGCGGAATGTGATCGGGGGGAATGTGATCGGGGAATGTGATCGGGGGGAATGTGATCGGGGAATGTGATCGGCGAATGTGATCGGGGGGAATGTGATCGGGGAGTTTGATCGGGGGGAATGTGATCGGGGGGAATGTGATCGGGGAATGTGATCGGGGGGAATGTGATCGGGGGGAATGTAATCGGGGAATGTGTTCGGGGAATGTGATCGGGGGAATGTCATCGGGGAATGTGATCAGGGAATGTGATCGGGGATTGTGATCGGGGGGAATGTGATCGGGGAATGTGATCGGGGGGAATGTGATCGGGGGAGTGTGATCGGGTAATGTGATCTGGGGGAATGTAATCGGGGAATGTGATCGGGGGGAATGTAATCGGGGAATGTGATCTGGGGGAATGTAATCGGGGAATGTGATCGGGGGGAATGTAATCGGGGAATGTGTTCGGGGAATGTGATCGGGGATTGTGATCGGGGGGAATGTCATCGGGGAATGTGATCGGGGAATGTGATCGGGGAATGTGATCGGGGGAATGTGATCGGGGAATGTGATCAGGGAATGTGATCAGGGATTGTGATCGGGGGGAATGTGATCGGGGAATGTGATCAGGGAATGTGATCGGGGATTGTGATCGGGGGGAATGTGATCGGGGAATGTGATCGGGGGGAATGTGATCGGGGAATGTGATCGGGGGGTATGTGATCGGGGGGAATGTGATCGGGGGGAATGTGATCGGGGGGAATGTGATCGGGGGAATGTGATCGGGGGGAATCTGATCGGGGAATGTGATCGGGGAATGTGATCGGGGGGAATGTGATCTGGGGGAATGTGATTGGGGGGAATGTGATCGGGGGGAATGTGATCGGGGAATGTGATCGGGGGGAATCTGATCGGGGAATGTGATCGGGGAATGTGATCGGGGGGAATGTGATCTGGGGGAATGTGATCAGGGAATGTGATCGGGGGGAATGTGATCGGGGAATGTGATCGGGGGTAATGTGATCGGGGGGAATGTGATCAGGGAATGTGATCGGGGGGAGTGTGATCAGGGGGAATGTGATCTGGGGGAATGTGATCAGGGAATGTGATCGGGGGGAATGTGATCAGGGAATGTGATCGGGGGGAATGTGATCGGGGAATGTGATCGGGGGTAATGTGATCGGGGAGAATGTGATCAGGGAATGTGATCGGGGGGAGTGTGATCAGGGGGAATGTGATCTGGGGGAATGTGATCAGGGAATGTGATCGGGGGGAATGTGATCAGGGAATGTGATCGGGGGGAATGTGATCAGGGAATGTGATCAGGGGGAATGTGATCTGGGGGAATGTGATCGGGGAGTGTGATCGGGGAATGTGATCGGGGGGAATGTGATCGGGGGGAATGTGATCAGGGAATGTGATCGGGGGAATGTGATCAGGGAATGTGATCGGGGGGAATGTGATCGGGGGGAATGTGATCGGGGAATGTGATCGGGGGGAATGTGATCGGGGAATGTGATCGGGGAATGTGATCGGGGGGAATGTGATCGGGGGGAATGTGATCAGGGAATGTGATCGGGGGAATGTGATCGGGGAATGTGATCGGGGAGAATGTGATCGGGGGCAATGTGATCGGGGAATGTGATCGGGGGGAATGTGATCGGGGATTGTGATCGGGGGGAATGTGATCGGGGAATGTGATCGGGGGGAATGTGATCAGGGAATGTGATCGGGGGGAATGTGATCGGGGAATGTGATCGGGGGGAATGTGATCGGGGAATATGATCGGGGGGAATGCGATCGGGGAATGTGATCGGGGAGTGTGTTCGGGGAATGTGATCGGGGGGAATGTGATCCGGGAATGTGATCGGGTGGAATGTGATCGGGGGGAATGTGATCGGGGAATGTGATCGGGGAATGTGATCCGGGAATGTGATCGGGGGGAATGTGATCCGGGAATGTGATCGGGGGGAATGTGATCCTGGAATGTGATCGGGGAATGTGATCAGGAAATGTGATCGGGGGGAATGTGATCGGGGAATGTGATCGGGGAATGTGATCCGGGAATGTGGTCGGGGAGAATGTGATCGGGGGGAATGTGATCGGGGAGAATGTGATCGGGGGGAATGTGATCGGGGGAATGTGATCGGGGAATGTGATCGGGGAATGTGATCAGGAAATGTGATCGGGGGGAATGTGATCGGGGAATGTGATCGGGGAATGTGATCGGGGAATGTGATCGGGGAATGTGATCAGGAAATGTGATCGGGGGGAATGTGATCGGGTAATGTGATCGGGGAATGTGATCAGGAAATGTGATCGGGGGGAATGTGATCGGAGAATGTGATCGGGGGGAATGTGATCGGGGAATGTGATCGGGGGGAATGTGATCGGGGAATGTGATCGGGGAATGTGATCAGGAAATGTGATCGTGGGGAATGTGATCGGAGAATGTGATCGGGGGGAATGTGATCGGGGAATGTGATCGGGGGGAATGTGATCAGGGAATGTGATCGGGGGGAATGTGATCGGGGAATGTGATCGGGGGATGGGATCGAGGGGAATGTGATCGGGGAATGTGATCCGGGGATGGCATCGGGGAATGTGATCGGGGGGAATGTGATCGCGGGGAATGTGATCGGGGAATGTGATCGGGGGGAATGTGATCGGGGGGAATGTGATCAGGGAATGTGATCGGGGAATGTGATCGGGGGGAATGTGATCGGGGGGAATGTGATCAGGGAATGTGATCGGGGGGAATGTGATCGGGGGGAATGTGATCGGGGAATGTGATCGGGGAATGTGATCAGGAAATGTGATCGGGGGGAATGTGATTGGGGAATGTGATCGGGGGATGGGATCGAGGGGAATTTGATCGGGGAATGTGATCGGGGGATGGGATCGGGGGATGGGATCGAGGGGAATGTGATCGGGGGATGGGATCGGGGAATGTGATCGGGGGATGGGATCGAGGGGAATGTGATCGGGGGATGGGATCGGGGGATGGGATCGGGGAATGGGATCGGGGAATGTGATCGGGGATGGGATCGGGGGATGGGAACGAGGGGGTATGAGGTTCCCCTCGTGGGGGAATCTGGAACTAGGGGGCATAGTTTCAGAATAAGAGGCTGCCAATTTAAAACTGAGATGAGGAGAAATTTCTTCACTCAGAGACAGATGAATCTGTGCAATTCTCTGCCCCAGGGAGCTGTGAGGCTCAGTCGTTGAATATATTTGAGGCAGAGATAGACAGATTTTTAAGCAATAGCAGTGTCGAGGGATATGGGGATCGGGCGGGAAAGTGGAGTTGAGGTCGAAGATCAGCCATGATCTCATTAAATGGCGGAGCAGGCTCGAGGGGCCGAATGGCCGACTCCTGCTCCTATTTCTTTTGTTCTTATGTAGATCAGGTGAAATGAGTCCGTGTCCTTTCAACCCAGGTTTTAAATAAGGCAGGAGGAGACCGGCCTATATTCCATAGAGTGTAGAAGAATGAGAGGTGATCTCATTGAAACATGCAACATTCTTACAGGGCTTGACAGGGTAGATGCAGGGAGGATGTTTCCCCCCGGGCTGGGGAGTCTAGAACCAGGGGTCACAGTCTCAGGATAAGGGGGCGGCCATTTAGGACTGAGATGAGGAGGAATTTCTTCACTCAGAGGGTGGTGAATCTTTGGAATTCTCCCCCCGCCCCCCCCCCATCGCCTGCACCCGCCCTCTCTTCCCCCCTTCCCCCCACTTTCTCTCCCCCCTCCCCCCTCCCCTGCACCCCCCTCCCCAGGCGGGATTCCCGCAGGATCTCAGCGTTGGATCGAGAAGCTGACTGCTCAGTTGTCTCCAGAGGTTTCTCATTTATTTTACTCTCCAAGCATCTGGAGCCAACTTGCGGTAAGTTTCTCGTGTAATCAGCAATTGGAAAGTCGGAGTACTGCGAAGTATTATTCGCTAATTAACCACAGACCCAGGACAATCCTGGCGTCTCGCTAATGTCAGCGTTTCCTCAGGAGCCTTTTACGCATCTTCATCCAGTGTTGGCCGTAACCAGTGGCAACTAGACATTGGGCATTGCGGAGCTTAGACTGGGGATTGGCGGAGAGGCAGTCTGCAGACATTCCAACCTCGGGGATGTAAATTCATCCTGGGCACAAGACCAACAATAGTGAATCCTCCGCCCAATTCCTTGCACCCTCAGCACTGCCCCACCGACAGTGCTGCACTCCCTCAGTACTGCCCCTCCGACAGTGCTGCACTCCCTCAGTACTGCCCCTCTGACAGTGCTGCACTCCCTCAGTACTGCCCCTCTGACAGTGCTGCACTCCCTCAGTACTGCCCCTCTGACAGTGCTGCACTCCCTCAGTACTGCCCCACCGACAGTGCTGCACTCCCTCAGTACTGCCCCTCCGACAGTGCGGCGCTCCCTCAGTACTGCCCCACCGACAGTGCTGCACTCCCTCAGTACTGCCCCTCTGACAGTGCGGCACTCCCTCAGTACTGCCCCTCTGACAGTGCAGCACTCCCTCAATACTGCCCCTC
This sequence comes from Pristiophorus japonicus, assembly GCF_044704955.1. Classification (NCBI taxonomy): domain Eukaryota; kingdom Metazoa; phylum Chordata; class Chondrichthyes; family Pristiophoridae; genus Pristiophorus; species Pristiophorus japonicus. The sequence continues at coordinate 98,301,748 of NC_091995.1, forward strand.
CGACAGTTACATTTCTGGTCAATGGTGACCCCCAGGATGTTGATGTTGGGGGATTCGGTGATGGTAATGCCGTTGAATGTCAAGGGGCGGTGGTTAGACTCTCGCTTGTTGGAGATGGTCATTGCCTGGCACTTGTGTGGTGGGAATGTTACTTACCACTTATTAGCCCGAGCCTGAGTGTTGTCCAGGTCTTGCTGCATGTGGGCACGGACTGCTCCATTATCTGAGGAGTTGTGAATGGACCTGAACACTGTGCAATCATCAGCGAACATCCCCACTTCTGACCTTATGATGGAGGGAAGGTCATTGATGGAGCAGCTGAAGATGGTTGGGCCTAGGACACTGCCCTGAGGAACTCCTGCAGCGATGTCCTGGGGCTGGGATGATTGACCTCCAACCACCACAACCATCTTCCTTTGTGCTGGGTATGACTCCAGCCAGTGGGGAGTTTTCCCCCTGATTCCCATTGACTTCAGTTTTACTGGGGCTCCTTGATGCCACTAATATGTCCTTACTACACAGTATAAATGCACACGAGGCCCATACTTGAGAGAAGGTCACTCTGTGACCAGTTACCTTTATTCCAGCACTGAAATGATGAAGGTGGGTGGAGCTTCCCCTTTTATACCTGAAAGTCCAGGTTAGGAGTGTCTCCCACCTAGTGGTCAGTGTTCTCACGGTGTACAACTTAGGTCAGTTTATACATGGGTTCAATGACAGTTGAATACATGACATCACCTCCCCCCCCAAAGTCTTATTGGGATCACAGGTTGAGTCTCTGGTGGTTTACGCTCCCTTGTAGAGCGCCTGAGTTGGGGCTCCGGTTGTTGGGCGCTGGCCTGAGTGTCTGCTGTTTGTGATGCCTCAGGCCTGTCCGGACTGCCCACAGTGACTGGGCTCTCCTCCCTTTGGTTCCGGTGTTCGGTCACCTGTGGTGGAGTGAACTCTATATCGTGTTCTTCCTCTGCTTCTTCTCTGGGGTTGCTGAACCTCCTTTTTGTTTGATCCACGTGTTTGCAGCAGATTTGTCCATTGGTAAGTTTAACTACCAAAACCCTATTCCCCTCTTTGGCAACCACAGTGCCTGCGAGCCATTTAGGCCCTGCAACGTAATTAAGGACAAAAACAGGGTCATTGACTTCAATACATCGCGCCCTCGCATTCCTGTCATGGTAGTCACATTTGACTGGCGCCTGCTCTCAACAATTTCTTTCATGGTGGGATGTATAAGGGATAACCTGGTTTTGAGCGTCCTTTTCATTAGCAGCTCTGCGGGTGGAACCCCTGTGAGCGAGTGTGGTCGATATCTATAGGCCAACAGGAGGCGTGATAAGTGGCTTTGTAGGGAACCCCCTTGGAATCTGAGCATCCCCTGTTTGATTATCTGCACTGCTCGTTCCGCCTGGCCGTTTGAGGCTGGCTTGAACGGTGCCGTTCTGACATGGTTGATACCATTTCCTGCCATGAAGTCCTGGATCCACAAACCGTCAGGAGATGAGCCCTGTGTTTGTTGGCCGAATCCTGTCCCAGCCATTCCTTAGTGACAAAACTTTGCTGTAGTCTCTCAATAAAATCATCCCAATCATCACCAACACAGTATCTCTCGTCTGTGTTGCTAGTGGTCATGCTCGCGTGGTTTAAATCCCAGTTTCTCGTCGCCAATAATATGTCCTTATTATACAGTATAAATGCACACAAGGCCCATACTTGAGAGAAGGTCACTCTGTGACCAATAACCTTTATTCCAGTACTGAAGTGATGAAGGTGGGTGGAGCTTCCCCTTTTATACCTGCAGGTCCACGTTAGGAGTGTCTCCCACAAGTTCATTACCTTGTGGTCAATGTTCTCACAGTGTACAACTTAGGTCAGTTTATACATGGATTACAATGACAGTTAAATACATGACAGCCACACTCGGTCAAATGCTGCCTTGATGTCAGTGACAGGGCAGTCACTCTCACCTCACCTCTGGAATTCAGCTCTTTTGTCCATGTTTGGACCAAGGCTGTAATGAGGTCTGGAGCCGAGTGGTCAGCAGGTTATTGGTGAGTAAGTGCCGCTTGATAGCACTGTCCATACCTTCCATCACATTGCTGATGATTGAGAGTAGACTGATGAGGCAGTAATTGGCCGGATTGGATTTGTCCTTTTTGTGGACAGGACATACCTGGGCAGTTTTCCACATTGTCGGGTAGATGCCAGTATTGTAGCTGTACTGGAACAGCTTGGCTAGAGGCACAGCTAGTTCTGGAGCACAAGTCTTCAGCACGACAGCCGGGATGTTGTTGGGGCCCATAGCCTTTGCTGTATCCAGTACACTCAGCCATTTCTTGATATCATGTGGATTGAATCGAATTGGCTGAAGACTGGTTTCTGTGATGGTGGGGACCTCAGGAGGAGGCCGAGATGGCTGCAAACACTTCAGCCTTGTCTTTTGCGGCCTGGGTTATGGAATCTGTTCCACAATGGAAGTTAAACCAACAACCTTCTGATAGAGAGGCAAGAGAGCTGCACCAACATTTCCCTTAGAGTGCTCCTGGCCTGCCAGTTTCTCAATGCACAAATCACACCTGCGGGTTATTTTGAGTTCCTGCACAGTCCCTTAAAGCGGCTATAGGCACCAAAAATCATCAAAGGGAATGTTGTACATGATTAATATCGACATTTCACTCAGTAAAGGAACATCAGTAAAATGTTCTTACACAATCACGCACAACTGCCATCTCTTTAAATAATGTTCTATATATATCAGCCTGACTTTATCGGCCTGTCTGCTACATGTTGTGTTTAATGACTTCCTCCTGACAATGATTGGAAACTATGTTGGAGAAAGCTGTTTGATGATGAGAGCCTTGCCTGTCTCCTGTTTTTTATGCGGCTCCCAGGAGGAAAGGCTGTGTTTGTGGAGAGGCTCGCTCTCCTCCCACACAAATGATGCAACCGTTAACAGCATGTGGTTTTTCTTAACTTGTGGCTGGAAAAAGCGTTGTCATTCCATAATCGCATGGAGGGATCGTGTTTCTCAAACCGTTCCAGAAACTGCCGCTCCTTCCAGTCTGAATGTCAATCCCCAATTTACATCCAGGTCTTTCTTCTTTGTAGGAATATTACTTGGAACCTTTAACAACACCCTGTATCTGTATAGCGCCTTTATCGTAGTAAAACGTCCCAGGGTGCTTCACAGAAGCGATTATCGAGCGGCACGTTAGGGGATATTAGTATTGTGTCCTTAGATGCTCTAACAATGACTCCACGAGGCAATATGTTGTACTTGAACTGTAGTGACCTTAATCCTTTATTAGTTAACTCCAGAGTGAGGATCACACCTGGTGGCCTGCCTTTTATACTGGGCCAGGCACACCTGTACAGGTAACCTACGAGTCTCCTGATAGTACAAACAGTAGACATGTAGGATACATGACATCACTTCCCCCCGAGCCCTCAGTGCAAATCACCTCTGCATTGACTGTGCTCTGGGCTTAGCTCTATGTGGTTCTGTCTGGGTAGTGTGTGTGTGTGTGTGTGTGTGTGTGTGTGTGTGTGTGTCGATATGGCGGAGGCTCCTAACATCCGTGTACATTCAAGTTCAGGTAAGTGGATTTTGCATTTTTTTTTGTGTGGTTCCGTGGTGCGACAAGAGCGTTAGATGCCTTGTCGACGCGGTGACCAGTGCGTGAGGACAAGTTATCTCCGGAGCTGCTGGGTGGTGTCCCTGTAGTCTGTGGCGGTTCAGTGCCCGGTGCTGGCAGTGGGAAGCCGGTTGGCTCGCGTAGCCTGCTCTCGGGGCTGTTGCCGTGGTCGCAGGTTCACAGATGTCTGTGACCCCACCCCCCTGTCCTTCCTTTACGCCCTGGGTCCCAGCTGCTCCCTGAGGGGCTGTCGTCTAGCAGTGCACAGGGAACTAACTGCTGACTCGCTGGCCTGAGCGTCGCTTGGTTCGTGATCCTGGCTGGTGCCTGTTCCTTCTGGGGAAACAGTGGCGGGTGACCCGACATCTAGGGGTGTGGCCTTGGTGCAGTCTGCTCCTTCAGGCTGGAGGCCGTTGGTGCCATCGGTTGCCTGAGAGATGGAGCTGATCCGGGGCATGGTATCACCACCGGTGCCTTTGCTCTGCTGAGGTCGCTGGCTTCGCAGCTCGTGTGTGTTGGCTGCTTGTGGCCACACTCCATGGTACATGACTCTGGTCCCCGGGACGCAGGTTACAGCATTGGGTGGCTCGCTGGACCTGTGTGCACCCAATGGGCATTAGCTGCGTGCAGTGGGAATCCTGCATCGCACAATGTGTATATTGTGTATTTGCTTGTTGCATATATATAATTCCGATTATCCGTTGCACATTTTACATGGTCAGTTACACAATTTACATAATCCGTTACCTCTTTTGTCTCTAGCTTACAATTCTTGTTACATTGCTTAATTGTGTGGAACTGTCCCTTTAATTGTAGTGGGTTGCCGGCCCCCTTTAAGAGAGCCTTGCTTGCTTTACACCAATCCGCCTCTCCGTTTGGTGCCATGTGTTGCTCCATCAGCGCTGCACCTCGTGGTCTGGCCGCGGCCATCTTTGTCTTCATCGCCTCGTGGCGCGGGCGCCATCTTTTCTTCGTCCACAATGTCGCCTGCGGTGATCCTCTTCTCCCCGGGTTCTGTCTCCGCAGTAAGGAAGTCGCTGCTGGATCCTATTTTCTCCCTCCTGAGCCCTGCCACTGGAGCCTGGAAGGTGTGTTCGGATCGCCTCACCTGGATCATCGCCACGCAGTCGTGCTGAGCGGTCTGTGTCTCGGGTGCCGTGCTGGTCTGCTCATCGGTGTCGGGTCCACCCTCAGGTGGGGGCTTGCTTTGCCTCTGAGCTCAGAGGGCTTCGATCGTTGGAGGGGTGAAATCTTCCCACTTCCAATGGATCTTCTCCATCCACCTTCTGCCGAGCAGCATTGGTCCATCACCTGCAACAATCCACAGGGGTAACTTGTGCATCGCGCCATCATGGAGTACCTTTACATTCACACTACCATCGACTGGGATGATTTAATTGGTGTAGGTGCGCAGCTTTGCCTGAACCAGGGCCAGCTCGGGTCGTTCAGCCGGATTGTCTCATACCCTCTCAAAGGCTCCTTGATTCATCACTGACTGGCTCGCCCCCGTGTCCACTTCCATAAAGACTGGACTTCCCTCTATCTCGATTTCCATCTTCAGCGGGGAACAGGTGGTGCAGGTAAACATGCTGTGTACCTCCCCGTGGGACTGGGCTGCCTCTCTGGCTAACAATTCATAATCCACGCTGGATTCATGGCCATCTGCGGACTGCTCATTGACACAGTGAGCCATATTTCTCTTACACTTTTGCTGGAGGTGGCCCTTTGTGCTGCAGCCTTTACACACATAGTCTTTAAAGCGGCACTGGTGAGCCCTGTGATTCCCTCCGCAACGCCAGCATGGAGCTACTCGATTAGCCCCCCTCGGCAGACTCTGAGTTACGGGACTCGGGGGCCTGTTCTCTCTTCCCTGAGAGGGTTCATGCTCTACAGTCCAGCGTCTAAACGGCACCACTCTGTGCACAGTACCTGCCGGGTTTGAGTCCTGAGGGTGAGACATCTGCCTAGAGCCGCAGGTCGAGGTTATGAATGCCTAGCTCACAGAGATGACCTTCTGCAGTGTGACTGTGGTATCCGCCGACAGTAGCTTGTGAAGAAGGCCCTCATGGCCAATTCCAATGACAAGAATGTCCCACAGCGCTTCATTAAGGTGGGTGCTGAACCCGCACGGTGCTGCCAGCCTCCTGAGGCCTGAATAGAGCCGTATTTCGCGACTTCCTGGCCTTCGGGCCGTCAGTGGGTGTAGAACCGGTGTCTGGCTGTGAGGATGCTCTCCTCGGACTTGAGTTGCTCATGGATCAGGGTTACGAGCTCCTTGTACGACTTTGTAATTGTCTTCACTGGTGCCAGCAAGTGCATGACGAGGCCATAGACATTGGGCCCACAACTGGTTAGTAAGATAGTGCGGTGTTTATCAGTCAGTGTGGCCGGGTCGTCTCCTGCCGGGTCGTTTGTTGTGAAGAAATGGTCGGGCCTCTCCACAGAGACGTCCCAATCGTCACCATCGGCAAACTGCTGCAACGTACCAAGGGTAGCCATTTCCGCGTGAAAGTTCGTAATCTCGTCGCCAATTGTTGTGTCCTTGGATGCTCTAACAATGACTCCATGAGGCAGTGTGTTGTACTTGAACTGTAGTGACCGTAGTCCTTTATTGATAACTCCAGAGTGAGGATCACACCTGGTGGCCTGCCTTTTATACTAGGCCAGGCACACCTGTACAGGTAACCTACGAGTCTCCCACTGCTGTGCCCTCTGGTGGCACACCTTGTGATAGTACACACAGTCGCCATGTAAGATACATGACAATTAGGACAGGTGACCAAAAGCTTGTTCAAAGAGGCAGGTTTTAAGCAGCATCTTAAAGAAGGAAAGAGAGGTGGAGAGGTTTAGGGAGGGAATTCCAGAGCTTAGGGCCCAGGCAGCCGAAGGCAGGGCCACCAATGGTGGAGCGATGGAAAAGTGATGCTTAAGAGAGCAGAATTGGAGGAGCGCAGAGATCTGGGAGGGTTGTGGGACTGGAGGAGGTGACAGAGATAGGGATGGGCGAGGGCCATGTATATTTGGCACATTAGGCACAGGTTAGACAAAGGACCCCCGGGGTAGTTGACAGAACATTCGAAATTACTGAAACTGAAGAAATCCAAAATTAAAACAGAAAATGCTGGAAATACTCAGCGGGTCAGGCAGCGTCTGTGGAGAGAAATAGTTAAAGTCTCGGGTCGATAACCCTTTGTCGGAAGTGGAACATGTGAAGCTGCACAGAGCCAGGGAAATGGTCACATCCTGTCTAGACACATCTTCTGTTTCTTTACTTATTCCATTACCATCTCCTTCCGCCTCGCACCTTCATCTCTTTTGCCATTTAATCATTCCCGCCCTGCACCCTATAACAGACCTCCCCTTTTGTTCTTTACCTGCCCATCTTTCCCTGGCTCTCACCCACCCTCTCCCCATATCCCTCAATCCCACCCACTCCCCATATCCCCCAACCCCACCCTTTCCCCATATCCCTCAATCCCACCCACTCCCCATATCCCTCAATCCCACCCACTCCCCATATCCCTCAATCCCACCCTCTCCCCATATCCCCCAACCCCACCCTCTCCCCATATCCCTCAATCCCACCCACTCCCCATATCCCTCAATCCCACCCTCTCCCCATATCCCTCAATCCCACCCTCTCCCCATATCCCCCAACCCCACCCTCTCCCCATATCCCTCAATCCCACCCTCTCCCCATATCCCCCAACCCCACCCTCTCCCCATATCCCTCAATCCCACCCACTCCCCATATCCCTCAATCCCACCCTCTCCCCATATCTCTCAATCCCTTCTGTCCCCCTCGCTGGACTCTCTCCCTCTCTTTATACTATTCCCCTGTCTGTGCTCCCTCTTTCTGCCTTGCTACCTCACACTTTCTCGGCTCTCCCTCCCAGGTTCTGCTCTCTCACTCTCCCTCCCTTTCTCTCTGCTCCCTCACTCCCTCTTTCTCTGCTCTCTCACCCTCCCTTTCTCTCTGCTCTCCCTCTCTGCTCTCTCCCGCCCTCTTTCTCTTTTATGCTATGTGAATGAACACCTCCATTAAAAAGTGGACAATGACTTTCATACGAGTTTGAAAATGTGTGTGTGGTAATGTCCCGAAGCAGAACCTCAACGGCCAAATCTCTTCACTAATCCTCAGCACGCTGGATACTGAAACATGTTCCTGTGTTTGCTACAAATCGCAGAGAGTTTAAAAGCTGCACAATAATCTCAGAAGTCACAAAGTTAAACACAAAGTGAATCTTGTGCAAGGCTGGCGTTTACAGAGGGTGCTGATGTTGTGGGATTGCCTGTATTATTACAGCTCATTCTGTGGCATGTTTGTGTGCAGGGCCTTTTCGTTGCTTTAATCAGTGAGCTGTTGAGTGGGAGCTGCTTACATTCCTGTCATGTGTCTAAGGAGAGCCGGGATTCTGTGGCTCTGCCGACTGCTTGTGATTTGGGAGCTCGGTGTGTTTTTTAATCCACACGATACTGTGACAATCTGTTTACTGTTCTCGCCCCGATGGTTGAAATGCTGAGGTGGTGCACACATCCTGCTGTTTATTTTGGGAGATGTGTAGGAGTGAAGGAAAGTGAGACCAATAAGTCAGAATGTTAATATATCACAAACCGTGGCTTAGCAATAAAGACCAACATTTCAGCTTGGGGGGGAAACGCAAACCATTCCTTTAGCTTAACTTTTTTCCATCCCTCGCTCTCTGCTCCTGAAAGAAAGGGGGAACTTGCATTTATTAAGCACCTTTCACGTCCTCAGGACGTCCCAAAGTGCTTTACAGTCAACGGACTATTCCGAAGTATAGTCATAGAGCAGGACACCACACAAGGAGGCCCATCGAGTCCGCACCAGACACTCACTGTTGTATTGTGGGAAAGGCGGCAGCCAATCTGCACACAGCAAGCTCCCACACACAGCAATGTGATAATGACCAGATTATTTGTTTTTAAGTGATGTTGGTTGAGGGATAAAATTGCTCTAGACACCGGGGAGAACTCCCCTGCTCTTCTTCGAATAGTGGCGTGGGATCTTGTGATTTGATCACTGTGATTAAGATGCCAATGGATTGACAGAATGAGGTGTATCTCCACAGAGATAATCTGATTAGATTTGGGTGGATCTTGTTGTGTGGTGTCTCTTGTTGGTGAATGAATCTTCCTCAAGGCAAAGTGAGCGTCCCTGTGATGGTTAAAGGAACAGGTCAAGTTATTCCTCTCGTGCTGTATTTCATCCTAGTTCCACCTCCGTAACATCACCCGACTCCGCTCCTGCCTCAGCTCATCTGCTGCTGAATCCCTCATTCGTGCCTTTGTTACCTCCAGACTTGACTATTCCAATGCACTCCTGGCCAGCCTCCCACATTCTACCCTACATAAACTAGAGGTGATCCAAAACTCGGTTGACCGTGTCCTAACTCTCACCGAGCCCCGGTCACCCATTACCCCCTGTGCTCACTGCCCCGTGTCCTAACTCGCACCGAGTCCCACTCACCCATCACCCCCTGTGCTCGCTGCCCCGTGTCCGAACTCGCACCGAGTCCTGCTCACCCATCACCCCCTGTGCTCGCTGCCCCGTGTCCTAACTCACACGATGTCCCGCTCACCCATCACCCCCTGTGCTCGCTGCCCCGTGTCCTAACTCGCACCGAGTCCCACTCACCCATCACCCCTTGTGCTCGCTGCCCCATTTCCCAACTCGAACCGAGTCCCGCTCACCCATCACCCCCTGTGCTCATTGCCCCGTGTCCTAACTCGCACCAAGTCCCGCTCACCCATCACCCCCTGTGCTCACTGCCCCATGTCCTAACTCAAACCAAGTCCCGCTCACCCATCACCCACTGTGCTCGCTGCCCCATGTCCTAACTCGCACCAAGTCCCGCTCACCCATCACCCCCTGTGCTCGCTGCCCCGTGTCCTAACTCGCACCGAGTCCTGCTCACCCATCACCCCCTGTGCTCGCTGACCTGCATTGGCTCCTGGTTAAACAATGCCTCGATTTCAAAATTCTCATCCTAGTTTACAAATCCCTCCATGGCCCTCGCCCCTCCCTATCTCTGTAATCTCCTCCAGCCCCACAACCCCCCGAGATATCTGCGCTCCTCTAATTCTGCCCTCCTGACCATCCTTGATTATAATCGCTCCACCATCGGTGGCCGTGCCTTCTGTTGCCTGGGCCCCAAGCTCTGGAACTCCCTCCCTAAACCTCTCCGCCTCTCTACCTCTCTCTCCTCCTTCAAGATGCTCCTTAAAACCGATCTCTTTGATCAAGCTTCTGGTCACCTGCACTAATTTCTCCTTACATGGCTCAGTGTGAAATTTATGTTTTGTCTCCTAACGCTCCGGTGAAACACCTTGGGACGTTAGGTAAAAGGCTCTATATAAATACAAGTTGTTGTTGTGGAGGTCATGTCGAGTGGAAAGGTTGAGGATGGGAGATGGAGAGAGAGGCAGATGGGGGTCCTGAATGGACTGGCCTGTTCAGGGGGGCTCCTCACTCAGGACCTTTCCCAATGGACTGGGTGCTGAAACTGAATCTTTACCACAGGCCTATCAGTGTAACTTGCCCAGGGAGAGTGCCGTTCAGGATGGACTCATTTGCCAACCCTCTTTAGCTGTGCATTGATGTCGCTCCTCAGTAGATCGCTTTGTCTCACTGCAGGAGACGCAGCAGTGGGATATTCACACCTTGGCAGCGTCACTGCGGGACAGGCAAAGCAGAGGCATGCTCCGGGGAGGTGGGGCGCGCGTCCCACACCAGGGGCAGAGGCTGTGACACGTCACCGCACGTCAGAACTGGCAGAGCTCGGGCAGGCGTAGCTCGCGGGGTGTGATGCCAGCACAGCCCTGAGCCCCTGGAACAGAGTCAAGGTTCTGTGCAGCGAGAGTGGCCAATGGCAGCAGCGCTGTGCCCGGCAGCGCAACATCTCCTCCAGGGTCCCCGTGCCCAGACCACACGGCGAATTCTGCTCACAACACTCACCAAAAAGGCACAGGACTGTTGGAAAGGGTTCAGAGAAGGGGAGCAGGACTGGTGCTGGGTCTTGCATGATTGAGCTGCAAAGAGAGAGACTGAGAGACCCAGTCCTGCTCTCCTGATCTGTTCTAAGCGAGGTCAGTGCAGTGGACCCAGGCGAGCGGCCAACGGGGGAGGGGCCAATGAGGAAAGGTCACCTGACCCAATGCGTTGGCAGCAACGACGCCCCGTCAGACGGGAAGGGCAACCCCAGCCACCGACAGGGGCAACGTCATCATATTCTGTTCTTCATACAGCCCATCGTGACCAGAGTCTGCCTAACCCAATAGCGCATTGCTTACACTGCAGTGATACATTCAACCATGGAAATAATACTTCAGTCACATTATGGTATGATGTAGTAATATATAGTTCTTTACTCTGTATCTAACCCCATGCTGTACCTGCCCTGGGAGTGTTTGATGGGACAGTGTAGAGGGAGCTTTACTCTGTATCTAACTCCGTGCTGTACCTGCCCTGGGAGTGTTTGGTGGGACAGTGTAGAGGGAGCTTTACTCTGTATCTAACCCCCTGTACCTGCCCTGGGAGTGTTTGATGGGACAGTGTAGAGGGAGCTTTACTCTGTATCTAACTCCATGCTGTACCTGCCCTGGGAGTGTTTGGTGGGACAGTGTAGAGGGAGCTTTACTCTGTATCTAACCCCCTGTACCTGCCCTGGGAGTGTTTGATGGGACAGTGTAGAGGGAGCTTTACTCTGTATCTAACCCCCTGTACCTGCCCTGAGAGTGTTTGGTGGGACAGTGTGGGGGGAGTTTTACTCTGTATCTAACCCCGTGCTGTACCTGCCCTAGAGTTTGATGGGACAGTGTAGAGGGAGCTTTACTCTGTATCTAACCCGTGCTGTACCTGCCCTGGGAATGTTTGATGGGACAGTGTAGAGGGAGCTTTACTCTGTATCTAACCTCCTGTACCTGCCCTGGGAGTGTTTGATGGGACAGTGTAGAGGGAGCTTTACTCTGTATCTAACCCCCTGTACCTGCCCTGTGAGTGTTTGATGGGACAGTGTAGAGGGAGCTTTACTCTGTATCTAACCCCGTGCTGTACCTGCCCTGGGAGTGTTTGATGGGACAGTGTAGGGGGAGCTTTACTCTGTATCTAACCCGTGCTGTACCTGCCCTGGGAGTGTTTGATGGACAGCGAGTGCCCCTGTGGAAATGATTCCCTCTCGTCTTCTTCATGCTTGAAAAATACACAAAAAATAGATTTAAATCAGTAAATAACAAGACAAATAATCCTTGGTGTTAAATAAGATATTCCCGCTCCTGTATGTTTAGTATAAACGTTTAATTTCTGTACCTCAGTTGGAATGTCGTACACTTAGTGGGCGCTCGGTGGGATTGGATTAGAGGGAATCGAATGGGAATAACAGGAATGTATCGGGAATATAACGGAAAGCTGTTCGGTGGTTGATGATAATGTCAGTTTTTTGGGTCGGGATGAATTCTTTAAACACCGGGGCCTGTATTCATTTGTTGTGTAGGTGGATGAAGGCTGTTTATTCAATATTTGACTTCCACGAGCATAAATCAGAACTCTCATTCCAAGCCTCTCCCAAACCAATCTACTCCTACTCACATCCTAAAATACACAGCCCAGAAAACCGAACTTACCCACCCCAGCTGGCCCCCGCCCAGAGCAGATGTGGTTTGCAAGGAAAGCTTGCAGTCAGCAACATTCTGCCAACCTCATACAAGAGACAACACATGTATTCAATCATCGGGCGATGGTCAGACAAGCAGCTCCAACAAGTGGATCTCAGTGCCCTCTGCTCCGGCTCCACCTTAACCCCTTCATGGCCGTCCCGGCTTTCAATTCCAGTCGATTGTGATTAAGACCGCGATGAAATGTTTGCTCGGCGCCAACAGCCATCAATCAGCAGGGTTGCAAGGCAACGGTGTGAAGGGTGCATCACAGGAAGATCACCGTAAATACAACTGGAGCCGAGTCGTGTGCATCTAATCGAGACGTTCAAAACGCTAAACGGATTCGATGGAGGGGTTTGTGATCGGGAGCAGTGGGAGCAGATTCAATCATAACTTTCAAACAGGGAATTGGATAAACACTTTATGGGAAACTAGTTACAGGCCAATGGGGAAAGGGCTGGGTGGGACTAATTGAGTCGCTCTCTCTCGGGGCTTCTTCCTGTGCTGTGTAATTCCATCATTCTATGAAATAATCGAGAGAACCTATTCCTTCAGGTGGGGGGAGTCCAGAACAAGGGAACACTATCTTAACATTGGAGCCCGGCCATTCAGGGTGATGTCAGGAAGCACTTTATCCCACAAAGGGCAGTGGGAATCTGGGACACTCTTCCCCAAAGGGTGTGATGCCGGGGATCAATTGAAATGTTCAAGACTGAGATCAGCAGGTTCGAAGACCAGGCCCTCAAATCCACCACCAAGCTCATGGCCTACAGGGCTGTAGTGATACCCGCCCTCCTGTATGGCTCAGAGACATGGACCATGTACAGTAGACACCCCAAGTCGCTAGAGAAATACCACCAACGAAATCCCCTGAGAGGACAGACGAATCAATGTTGGCGTCCTCGACCAGGCCAACATCCCCAGCATTGAAGCACTGGCCACACCGCTGGGCAGGTCACATTGGCCGCATGCCAGACACGAGACTCCCAAAGCAAACGCTCTACTCGGAACTCCTTCATGGCAAACGAGCCAAAGGTGGGCAGAGGAAACGTTACAAGGACACTCTCAAAGTCTCCCTGATAAAATGCAACATCCCCACCGACACCTGGGAGTCCCTGGCCAAAGACCGCCCTAAGTGGAGGAAGTGCATCCGGGAGGGCGCTGAGCACCTCGAGTCTCGTCGCCGAGAGCATGCAGAAATCAAGCGCAGGCAGCGGAAGGAGCGTGCGGCAAACCAGTCTCACCCTCCCCTTCCCTCAACCACTGTCTGTCCCACCTGTGACAGAGACTGTAATTCCCGTATTGGACTGTTCAGCCATCAAAGAACTCACTTTTAGAGTGGAAGCAAGTCTTCCTCAATTCCGAGGGACTGTCTATGATGATGATTTTTTATTTGTTCAATTCTCTTTCAATTTCAATTCAGTTCAATTTCAAAATTCTCATCCTTGTTTTCAAATCCCTCCATGGCCCTCGCCCCTCCCTATCTCTGTAATCTCCTCCAGCCCCACAACCCCCCGAGATGTCTGCATTCCTCTAATTCTGCCCTCCTGACCATCCCTGATTATAATCGCTCCACCATCGGTGGCCGTGCCTTCTGTTGCCTGGGCCCGAGCTCTGGAACTCCCTCCCTAAACCTCTCCACCTCTCTACCTCTCTACCTCTCTACCTCTCTCTCCTCCTTCAAGATGCTCCTTAAAACCGACCTCTGTTGGTCACCTGCACTAATTTCTACTTATGCAGCTCGGTGTCAAATTTTTATCACATAACACTCCTGTGAAGCACCTTGGGACGTCTCACTACGTTAAAGTTCTTGTTGTTGTTCCAGCGATGTGGGCGTCGCTGGCCAGGCCGGCATTTATTGCCCATCCCTAATTGCCCCTCGAGAAGGTGGTGGTGAGCTGCCTTCTTGAACCGCTGCAGTCCGTGTGGTGAAGGTGCTCCCACAGTGCTGTTAGGGAGGGAGTTCCAGGATTGTGACCCAGCGACGATGAAGGAACGGCCGATATATTTCCAAGTCGGGATGGTGTGTGACTGGGAGGGGAACGTGGAGGTGGTGGTGTTCCCGTGCGCCTGCTGCCCTTGTCCTTCTAGGGGGTAGAGGTCGCGGGTTTGGGAGGTGCTGCCGAAGAAGCCTTGGCGAGTTGCTGCAGTGCATCTTGTAGATGGTGCACACTGCAGCCAGGGGGCGCCGGTGGTGGAGGGAGTGAGTGTTGAAGGTGGTGGGTAGCGTGTCGATCGAGCGGCCTGCTTTGTCCTGGATGGTGTTGAGCTTCTCGAGTGTTGTTGGAGCTGTACTCATCCAGGCAAGTGGGGAGTGTTCCATCACACTCCTGACTTGTGCCGTGTAGATGGGGGAAAGGCTTTGGGGAGTTCGGAGGTGAGACACTCACCGCAGAATACCCAGCCTCTGACACGCTCTTGTTATCACAGTATTTATGTGTCTGGTCCAGTTAAGTTTCTGGTCAATGGTGATCCCCAGGATGTTGATGGTGGGGGATTCGGCGAAGGGAATGGTGTTGAATGTCAAGGGGAGGTGGTTAGACTCTCGCTTGTTGGAGATGGTCATTGCCTGGCACTTGTGTGGCACGAATGTTACTTACCACTTATCAGCCCAAGCCTGAATGTTGTCCAGGTCTTGCTGCATGTGGGCACGGACTGCTCCATTATCTGAGGAGTTGTGAATGGACCTGAACACTGTGCAGTCACCAGTGAACATCCCCACTTCTGACGTTATGATGGAGGGAAGGTCATTGATGAAGCAGCTGAAGATGGTTGGGCCGAGGACACTGCCCTGAGGAACTCCTGCAGCGATGTCCTGGGGCTGGGATGATTGACCTCCAACCACCACAACCATTTTCCTCTGTGCTAGGTATGACTCCAGCCAGTGGAGAGTTTTCCCCCTGATTCCCATTGACCAGTTTTACTAGGGCTCCTTGATGCCACACTCGGTCAAATGCTGCCTTGATGTCAGTGACAGGGCAGTCACTCTCACCTCACCTCTGGAATTCAGCTCTTTTGTCCATGTTTGGACCAAGGCTGTAATGAGGTCTGGAGCCGAGTGGTCCTGGCGGAACCCAAGCTGGGCCTCGGTGAGCAGGTTATTGGTGAGTAAGTGCCGCTTGATAGCACTGTCCATACCTTCCATCACATTGCTGATGATTGAGAGTAGACTGATGGGGCGAGGGAGATCCTGATACCCGTTCCCAGCGGCACAGGGAGTTCACAACCACAACATCATCACCTGCCGGCTCTTCTGGAACACATCTTGAAGTTCTTCGAATGCGAGGCTCCGCTGGAGGCTGTCGGCAGCGCGCCGGTCGTGATAAAGAGCCGACGCTGGTTTTATGCTGGGGTCAGTATTCCTATAAACTGCAGGCACCCTGTGCCAGTTGGCCAGTCCTTGCCCCACAAAAACCACGCAGTCGTTCAATCAACAACTCAACGTAAACAGCAAAGTCAACTCAAAGGTTGGGTCCACGTAAACACCAGCTGATTGCTGCAAGTGCTGCCCTGCTGACTATATATTGAGAGCGGAGGACGAAAGGACAGGCAATGGGGGAGATTTTATCCTTGGACCAGGGGTGTTGATCCCCCTGAAGGCCCAGTGTTCGAAGCCATGTCTGGTACGGATCTGAAGGGCTGTGGAGCAGATAATCACAGGTCCAGGACCCGCCCTGTGTCCGACTTATCGACTCTCAGTCCGAGCGCAGACTGCGGGTGAAGGGAGTAGAGAGGAAGTTGCAGTCAGTTCCTGATCCAGGCTCAGCTTTGAGCAACCACTTAGACCATTGCACTTCTCACTACAGGGTATGATCGACATGATCTGGACTGAGCTACAACACAAAAATAGGGAGTGTGATTAACTGAGAAGTGGAGAAAGAAAGACAGACTTGCATTTATATCGTGCCTTTCACAACTACCAGACGTACTAAAGTGCTTTACAGCCAATGAAGTACTTTTGGAACATAGTCACGTGGGAAACGCGGCAGCCAATTTGTGCACAGCAAGCTCCCACACACAGCATTGTGACAATGACCAGATAATCTGCTTTAGTGATGTTGATTGAGGGATAAATATTAGCCCCAGGACACCGGGGAGAACTCCCCTGCTCTTCTTCAAAATAGTGCCCTGGGATCTTTTACATCCACCTGAGGGGGCAGACAGGGCCTCGGTTTAACGTCTCATCTGAAAAATGGAACCTCCGACAGTGCAGCGCTCCCTCAGTACTGCCCCTCCAACAGTTTGCGGATGACACTAAACTGGGTGGCGGTGTGAGCTGTGAGGAGGATGCTAAGAGGCTGCAGGGTGACTTGGACAGGTTAGGTGAGTGGGCAAATGCATGGCAGATGCAGTATAATGTGGATAAATGTGAGGTTATCCATTTTGGGGGCAAAAACACGAAGACAGAATATTATCTGAATGGCGGCAGATTAGGAAAAGGGGAGGTGCAACGAGACCTGGGTGTCATGGTTCATCAGTCATTAAAAGTTGGCATGCAGGTACAGCAGGCAGTGAAGAAGGCAAATGTTATGTTGGCCTTCATAGCGTGGGGACTTGAGTATAGGAGCAGGGAGGTGTTACTGCAGTTGTACAGGGCCTTGGAATATTATGTTCAGTTTTGGTCTCCTAATCTGAGGAAGGACGTTCTTGCTATTGAGGGAGTGCAGTGAAGGTTCACCAGAATGATTCCAGGGATGACTGGGCTGACATATGAGGAGAGACTGGATCGACTGGGCCTTTATTCACTGGAGTTTAGAAGGATGAGAGGGGATCTCATTGAAACATATAAAATTCTGACGAGATTGGACAGGTTAGATGCGGGAAGAATGTTCCCGATGTTGGGGAAGTCCAGAACCAGGGGACACAGTCTAAGGATAAGGGGTAAGCCATTTAGGACCGAGATGAGGAGAAACTTCTTCACTCAGAGAGTTGTTAACCTGTGGAATTCCCTACCGCAGAGAGTTGTTGATGCCAATTCATTGGGTATATTCAAGAGGGAGTTAGATATGGCCCTTACGGCTAAAGGGATCAAGGGGTATGGAGAGAAAGCAGGAAAGGGGTACTGAGGTGAATGATCAGCCATGATCTTATTAAATGGTGGTGCAGGCTCGAAGGGCCGAATGGCCTACTCCTGCACCTATTTTCTATGTTTCTATGTAAGTGCAGAGCTCCCTCAGTACTGCCCCTCCGACGGTGCAGCGCTCCCTCAGTACTGCCTTTCTGATAGTGCAGCACTCCCTCGGTACCGCCCCTCCAATAGTGCGGTGCTCCCTCAGTCATCATCATCATAAACAGTTCCTCGGAATCGAGGAAGACTTGCTTCCACTCTTAGAATGAGTCCTTAGGTGGCTGAACAGTCCAATACGAGAACCACTGTCACTGCCACAAGTGGGATATACAGTCGTCGAGGGAAGGGGAGGGTGGGACTGGTTTGCCGCACGCTCTTTCCGCTGCCTGCGCTTTGATTTCTGCATGCTCTCGGCGACGAGACTTGAGGTGCCCTCCAGATGCACTTCCTCCACTTAGGGCGGTCTTTGGGCCAGGGACTCCCAGGTGTCAGTGGGGATGTTGCACTTTATCAGGGAGGCTTTGAGGGTGTCCCTGTAATGTTTCCTCTGTCCACCTTTGACTCATTTGCCATGAAAGAGTTCTGAGTAGAGCGTTTGCTTTGGGAGTCTCGTGTCTGGCATGCGGACATTGTGGCTGTCATGTATGTATGCTTTATGTTATATCTATAATGTACTTATGAATGACTCCACGAGGGAATGTGTTGTTCTTAAACTGTAATGATCTTGGTCCTTTATTCTAAACTCCAGAGTGCTGTGCAAGCCTTTTACACAGGACCCTGCCACCAGGGCAGGAAACCCCCCGGTCTCCACCAGTTGCACCCTCTAGTGGTGCCAGCATGTATGTATACGGTGTGAACCTTATTGATAGTACATCAGGTAAACAAGTCTCCATCTTATGCAACTATACAGTGACTACACAGAGAGTATATCTATAGTCTGCATATATAACATCATTCACCCCCAAGTCCTTTGTGCCAATTATCTTTGCACTATGTGCTCTGGCTTAGCTCTCCCCAGACTTTTGTGCCAATAGCCCTTGCACCTTGGCTGTGCTTTGGCTTGGCTCTCTCCCTGTTAACCCCCAAGTCCTTTTGCCACAACATTGGGTAGTGGTTATCAGATAGGATGGATCGATGATGCAGTGGAGGTTCTCGTGGGTTCTGGGTGTGATCCATGTGTGTGTCCATGGTTACATAATCCATTCCCCCCCCCCCCCCCACAGCGAGATCATGCAGCAGGCCCGTTACATTAACGTACAGGATCAGACACAGTGCAAGTACAAAGGAAGGAAGAAAAAAAAAGTTTACAGTTTGTATCGTGACACCTTGGTTCCATGACTTACATACGCCTGACATCAGTAGTGGGGAAAATGATGGAATCAATTATTAAGGATGAAATAGCAGCACATTTGGAAAGCAGTAACATGATCGGTCCAAGTCAGCATGGATTTATGAAAGGGAAATCATGCTTGATGAATCTTCTGGAATTTTTTGAGGACGTAACTAGCAGAGTGGACAAGGGAGAACCAGTGGATGTGGTGTATTTGGACTTTCAAAAGGCTTTTGCCAAGGTCCCGCACAAGAGATCGGTGTGCACAATTAAAGCACATGGTACTGGGGGTAATGTACTGACATGGATAGAGAATTGATCGGCAGACAGGAAGCAGAGAGTCGTGATAAACGAGTCCTTTTCAGAATGGCAGGCAGTGACTAGTGGGGTGCCGCAGGGCTCAGTGCTGGGACCCCAGCTATTTACAATATATATTAATGATTTAGATGAAGGAATTGAATGTAATATCTCCAAGTTTGCAGATGACACTAAGCTGGGTGGCGGTGTGAGCTGTGAGGAGGACGCTAAGAGGCTGCAGGGTGACTTGGACAGGTTAGGAGAGTGGGCAAATGCATTACAGATGCAGTATAATGTGGATAAATGTGAAGTTATCCATTTTGGGGCAAAAACACGAAGGCAGAATATTATCTGAATGGCGGCAGATTAGGAAAAGGGGAGGTGCAACGAGACCTGGGTGTCATGGTACATCAGTCACTGAAAGTGGGCATGCAGGTACAGCAGGCGGTGAAGGCGGCAAATGGTATGTTGGCCTTCATAGCTAGGGGATTTGAGTATAGGAGCAGGGAGGTCTTACTGCAGTTGTACAGGGCCTTAGTGAGGCCTCACCTGGAATATTGTGTTCAGTTTTGGTCTCTTAATCTGAGGAAGGACATTCTTGCTATTGAGGGAGTGCAGCAAAGGTTCACCAGACTGATTCCAGGGATCGCTGGACTGTCATATGAGGAGAGGCTGGATCAACTGGGCCTTTATTCACTGGAGTTTAGAAGGATAGGGGATTTCATAGAAACATATAAGATTCTGACGGGACTGGACAAGTTAGATTCGGGAAGAATGTTCCCGATGTTGGGGAAGTCCAGAACCAGGGGACACAGTCTAAGGATAAGGAGTAAGCCATTTAGGACTGAGATGAGGAGAAAGTTCTTCACTCAGAGAGTTGTTAACCTGTGGAATTCCCTACCGCAGAGAGTTGTTGAGGCCAGTTCGTTTGGATATATTCAAGAGGGAGTTAGATATGGCCCTTATGGCTAAGGGGATCAAGGGGTATGGAGAGAAAGCAGGAAAGGGGTACTGAGGGAATGATCAGCCATGATCTTATTGAATGGTGGTGCAGGCTCGAAGGGTCGAATGGCCTACTCCTGCACCTATTTTCTATGTTTCTATGTTTCTATGTTACGTTTTACGGTCATGCACCAGGATTGAGTAGATTGCATTCATGGTTCAGTCATGGTCAGTACTGAGGTAGCAGTACAGATATGTGAGGACGCTAATTCCGGAGCAACCGGACAGGGTCCTAGTTGTCTGATGGTGGTGCTGCGCCCCCTGTTAGCGGGGTGGGCTTGGTTCACTCACCAAGCCACGACTCGGGGCCTTTGCCATTGCCTAGTGGTGGGCAGAGCCACAGATGTGTGTGGCCTCCCTGTCCTCCTTTGAGGGCTGCAGAATCTTCTGCCTGCTCTCTAATGGTGTTGGGAACCTGGCTGTTCCAGGTCCCATTGCGGAACTCGTTGGTTGTGACCTTTCGTTCCCGGACATGGCCGAGGTAGCGACTGGGTCTGGGGGCCTGCACCGTCTCCACCCGGGCGGTGGGCACCGGCGGCCGACTGCGTGTACTGGCACCATTTTCGTTTCCAGATCCGTGGCGAATGGTGTCATCGGGTGCCTGCAGCGTGGGATAGACCTGGGGCAGGGTGTCAGGATCAGTGCCTTTACCCTCCCGAACTCGCTCACTTGCTGCTCAAGAGGGCACTCTATTCCCAACATCTCGCAACAACATTCTGTTCTTTACAGTGCCGACATCTCACAACAACATTCTGCTCACAATCTTAATCGGTTCGTTACATTGATTGCCATGCTTACAATGTCTCTTTAAGTTCAGTTGGTTGCAGGTCTCCTTTACCCCGATCAGATCCTTTGTGGACCCCACGTGTTGGTCTCTCAGTTCATGGTGTTGCTGTGGCCATCTTTTTTTTCAGCCACGCTGCACCGCGCTGCAACAGGGACACCATCTTGCCTCAACCCTCGAGGTCGACTGCCTTGATCCTTCTCTCCCGCGATTCTGCCACAAAAGCTGGAAGAGTGCCTGTGAATTCGATCTTCCTCCCCAGGAGTCCTGCCACTGGAGCCGGGAAGGTATTTTTAGGTCGTTCCGGTCAGATCATTGCCACACAGTCGTGATGGATGGTCTGCACCTCAGGTGCTGCACTGGTCTATTCTCTGGTGCCTGGCCCAAGCAAAGGTGAGGTTTTGCTCTGCCTCTGAGCACGGGGGACATCGATTGCTGGAGTGAAGAGGTCTTCCCATTTCCACTGGATCTTCCCCATCCACCTTCTTCCGAGTAGCGTTGGGCCATCACCTGCAACAATCCACAGAGGTAACTTGTGCACCACGCCATTGTGGATTACACTTACATCCGCACTACCGAGGACTGGGATCAGCTCCTTGGTGTAGGTGCGTAACTTTTCCTGTACTGGAACCAGCTCGGGTCGTTTTTCGTTCCATAGCCTCTCAAAGGCATCCTGGCTCATCACTGACTGGCTCGCTCCCGAGTCCACTTCCATGAAGACTGGAACGCCGTTTATCTCGACTTCCATCTTCACTGGAGGACAATTGGTGGTGTAGGTATACACTCCATACACTTCTTCTTGGGGCTGAGCTGCCTCTCTGGACAAATCATCATACTCCCCGCTGGATTCAACGTCATCTACCGACTCCTCTGCTAGACGGTGAGTCGTATTTCTTTTACACATACGCTGGAGGTGGCCCTTCGTGTTACAGGCTTTGCAAACGTACTCAGCAAACCGACACTGGTGAGCCCTATGGTTTCCTCCGCAACGCCAGCATGGTGTTACTCGATTAGCACCCCTCGGCAGACTCTGAGTTCTGGAACCCTGAGGTCTGTGCTCTCTGCCCTGGGCAGAGCCACGTTCTACAGTCTTACCTGTGAAAGGCACCATTCTGTGTACAGTACTTGCCGGGTTTGAGTCCACAGGATGAATGATTGCTTGGTATTGCAGGTCGAGGTCATGAACACCTGACTGATGCTGATGGCCTTCTGCAGGTTGACCGTGGTGTCGGCAGATAGCAGCTTGTGAAGGAGGCCCTCGTGGCCAATTCCCATAATGAAGATGTCTCGCAATGCTTCGTTGAGGTGTGTGCCAAAATCACACAGTGCCGCATGTTTCCTGAGGTCGGCAGCATATTTTGCAATCTCCTGGCCCTCAGGTCTGCGGTGAGTGTAGAATCTGTGCCTGGCCGTGAGGATGCTCTCCTTTGGTTTAAGTTGGTCGTGAATTAGTTCAGTCAGCTCATCGTATGTCTTATCCTTGGCCTTCGGTGCCAGCAAGTCCCTGACAAGGCGGTAGACCTCGGGCCCACTGGTCAGCAGTACAGCCCTGCGCTTCTCCGCCAATGTGTCCGTCTCCCCTGCCAGGTCGTTTGCCACGAAATATTGCTCGAGCCTTTCCGTAAAAGCATCCCAAATCATCACCCTCTGCAAAGTCTTTTAGTGTGCAAAAGGTAGCCATGATCGCGTGAAAGTCCTTATTCTTGTCGCCAGTTGTTATGTCTATAGTTTACTTATGAATGACTCCACAAGTCACTCAAACTGTATTCTTTATTCCAAACTCCAGAGTGCTGTACAAGCATAGTGTGCAGTCTTTTATACAGGGCCCTGCCACCAGGGCAGGAAACCCTCGGTCTCCACCAGTTGCACCCTCTAGTGGTGCCAGCATGTATGTACATGGTATGAACCTTATTGATAGAACATCAGGTAAACAAGTCTGCATCTTATACAATCTCACAGTGACTACACATAGAGTACATCCATAGTCAGCATATACAACACTTGGGGTTACTAGCCACCAGGTGGGGCCACTGTCGGAGGTCATTGGGCTGTACGCACGTGTGTGCAGCCCAGGTATAAAAGGCAAGCCATCATGTAATGTAATCACTTTGGGCCCTAATAAAGCAGAGCCAGGTTTGTACCTGTGTTAGTTTACAGTATTCAGTCTATCGAGTTATTACATACATAACGTTTGGCGACGAGGTAACTTCAGAACCTTTGCAGGCAAAAATGAACGCAATTGGATTCTGGAGAGATTCGTGGCGGGAGAGGACGGGGCAGATTTTGTAGCTCGCCTGGACCAGTACTTCGTGGCCAACAAAATGGAGGAACCCACTGACGCAGTTAGGCGCAGGGCGGTCTTCCTCACGGTTTGCGGTCTGGAAATCTATGGACTCATAAAGAATCTTCTCTCACCTGCAAGTCCAATGGACAAGGACTATGAGGAATTGTGTGCTCTGGTACGGGACCATCTCAAACCAGAAGAAGGCATCATCATCTCATGATATCGATCCTACAAGCACGTTCGTTCTGAGGGATGACACAAAGATTAGTGGGAAAGCGGGTTATGTAGAGGACACAGAGAGGCTGCAAAGAGATTTAGATAGGTTAAGCGAATGGGCTAAGGTTTGGCAGATGGAATACAATGTCGGAAAGTGTGAGGTCATCCACCTTGGGGAAAAAAACAGTAAAAGGGAATATTATTTGAATGGGGTGAAATTACAACATGCTGAGGTACAGAGGGACCTGGGGTCCTTGTGCATGAATCCCAAAAAGTTAGTTTGCAGGTGCAGCAGGTAATCAGGAAGGCGAATGGAATGTTGGCCTTCATTGCGAGAGGGATGGAGTACAAAAGCAGGGAGGTCCTGCTGCAACTGTATAGGGTATTGGTGAGGCCGCACCTGGAGTACTGCGTGCAGTTTTGGTCACCTTACTTAAGGAAGGACATACTGGCTTTGGAGGGGGTACAGAGACGATTCACTAGGCTGATTCCGGAGATGAGGGGGTTACCTTATGATGATAGATTGAGTAGACGGGGTCTTTGCTCATTGGAGTTCAGAAGGATAAGGGGTGATCTTATAGAAACATTTAAAATAATGAAAGGGATAGACAAGATAGAGGCAGAGAGGTTGTTTCCACTGGTCGGGGAGACTAGAACTAGGGGGCACAGCCTTAAAATACGGAGGAGACAATTTAAAACCGAGTTGAGAAGGAATTTCTTCTCCCAGAGGGTTGTGAATCTGTGGAATTCTCTGCCCAAGGAAGCAGTTGAGGCTAGCTCATTGAAAGTATTCAAATCACAGATAGATAGATTTTTAAGCAATAAGGGAATTAAGGGTTATGGGGAGCGGGCGGGTAAGTGGAGCTGAGTCCACGGCCAGATCAGCCATGATCTTGTTGAATGGCGGAGCAGGCTCGAGGGGCTAGATGGCCTACTCCTGTTCCTAATTCTTATGTTCTTATGTTCTTATCTAGCTGGACCGTGTAAGTTTGACATGCTGCGGGATTTCTTTGTAATCAACATCAACCGCGAGGTTATCCTGCGTAAGCTACTGGCAGTGGAGACGCTAGATTTGAGCAAAGCCATCACGATTACCCAGGCATGCATGACGACAGCCAAAAACTTAAAGCAGATATCATCGAAAAATCAGAACTGTAAACAAGATTGTATCGTCGTTTGGCAGAGCTGCATATGGCAGGGCCTACTCGACTGCGTATGCAAAACCTGTGGCTGCCCAAAGTCCGCCAACGGGAATGAATCTGATATCACCGTGTTGGCTTTGTGGGGGCAATCATCGGCCTCATCAGTGTGGGTTTAAACAGTACATTTGTAAAGGCTGTTCGAGACTGGGGCATCTCCAGCGCAGGTGTCCGCAACTGAGCAAGCGTGCTGCGACACACCACGTGGAGGATGATGACCAGTATAGCGCGGATCCGGATATGCAATCCGAGATACGAGAGAAGGAAGTGTATGGACTGTATTCGTTCCTAACAAAGAGCCAACCGATAATGATTAATGTGAAACTTAACGGTGTACCGGTACCAATGGAATTGGACATGGGTGCGAGTCAATCAGTAATGAGCCAGAGGACATTTGACAGGCTGTGGGACACTAAGGCTGTGAGGCCTAAGCTGAGTCCAGTCAATGCCAAGTTGCGTACGTACACTGAAGAACTCAGAACGGTGATTGGCAGTGCAATAATCAAGGTGTCGTATGCTGGTGCGGTTCACGATTTACCGTTATGGATAGTTCCAGGCAATGGTCCAATGCTGTTCGGCAGGAACTGGTTAGAAAAAATCAAATGGAACTGGAATGAGATCAAAGCGTTATCGTCGGAGGAGGATACTCCATGTGCTCAAGTGCTGAGCAAATTCCCCTGGTGTTTGAACCAGACATCAGCAATTTCACGGGAGCCACGGTGCAGATCCACTTGGACTCAGATACAAGACCCATCCATCACAAAGCTCAGGCAGTTCCGTACATGATGAGGGAGAAGGTCGAAATTGAACTGGACAGACTCCAGCGTGAAGGGATCATTTCCCCGGTCAAATTTAACGAAAGGGCCAGCCCCATTGTTCCCGTATTGAAAAGTGATGGTACTGTCAGGATTTGTGGAGACTATAAGATAACAATCAACCGAGTTTCGAAACAGGATCAATACCCGTTACCGAAGGCTGATGACCTGTTTGCAACACTAGCCGGGGGGAACTCGTTCATAAAACTGGATCTGATGTCGGCCTACATGACACAGGAGCTGGTCGACCTCCTCCAGTGCGCCAGTGCAGCATTCAGCCGCTCCCTCAGTACTGCCCCTCCGACAGTGCGGCACTCCCTCAGTACTGCCCCTCCGACAGTGCGGCACTCCCTCAGTACTGCCCCTCCGACAGTGCGGCGCTCCCTCAGTACTGCCCATCCGACAGTGCGGCACTCCCTCAGTACTGCCCCTCCGACAGTGCGGCACTCCCTCAGCACTGCCCCTCCGACAGTGCGGCGCTCCCCCAGTACTGCCGCTCCGACAGTGCGGCACTCCCTCAGCACTGCCCCTCCGACAGTGCGGCGCTCCCTCAGTACTGCCCCTCCGACAGTGCGGCACTCCCTCAGCACTGCCCCTCCGACAGTGCGGCGCTCCCTCAGTACTGTCCCTCCGACAATGCGGCACTCCCTCAGTACTGCCCCTCCGACAGTGCGGTGCTCCCTCAGTACTGCCCCTCCGACAGTGCGGCACTCCCTCATTACTGCCCCTCCGACAGTGCGGCGCTCTCTCAGTACTGCCCCTCCGACAGTGCAGCACTCCCTCAGTACTGCACCTCCGACAGTGCGGCACTCCCTCAGTACTGCCCCTCCAACAATGCGGCACTTCCCCAGTACTGCCCCTCCAACAGTGCGGCACTCCCTCATTACTGCCCCTCCGACAGTGCGGCGCTCCCTCATTACTGCCCCTCCAACAATGCGGCACTTCCCCAGTACTGCACCTCCGACAGTGCGGCACTCCCTCAGTACTGCCCCTCCAACAATGCGGCACTTCCCCAGTACTGCCCCTCCGACAGTGCGGCACTCCCTCATTACTGCCCCTCCGACAGTGCGGCACTCCCTCAGTACTGCCCCTCCGACAGTGCGGCACTCCCTCAGTACTGCCCCTCCGACAGTGCGGCACTCCCTCAGTACTCCCTCAGTACTGCACTGAGAGTGTCGGCCTGGATTTTTGTGCTCCAGTCTCTGGAGTGGGACTTGAACCTACAACTCTTTACCTCAGGCCGATAGTTTGTGCAGCCCGAGTACCATTGGAGCCTGCTCAACTCAGCCCGTAGGTTGTCACAACTTCACTGTGTCTGATTGACCATTTCCCAGCATTACTGCGGCATTCCTTACAGAAACATTTATCAGACAAATGGTTCCAGAGGCTTACACTGCACGCTGCTGAATAAATGTCATGTGAGCCGTTGTACCGGTGAAATGGTTTGTTAACACCTTGTGAAGGAAAGTGTTGTCACACCGAGTCCCACTCACCCATCACCCCCTGTGCTCACTGCCCCGTGTCCTAACTCGCACCGAGTCCCGTTCACCCATCACCCCCTGTGCTCACTGCCCCGTGTCCTAACTCGCACCAAGTCCCACTCACCCATCACCCCCTGTGCTCGCTGTCCCCGTGTCCTAACTCACACCGAGTCCCACTCACCCATCACCCCCTGTGCTCGCTGTCCCCGTGTCCTAACTCGCACCGAGTCCCACTCACCCATCACCCCCTGTGCTCACTGCCCCGTGTCCTAACTCGCACCGAGTCCCACTCACCCATCACCCCCTGTGCTCGCTGTCCCCGTGTCCTAACTCGCACCGAGTCCCACTCACCCATCACCCCCTGTGCTCGCTGCCCCGTGTCCTAACTCGCACCGAGTCCCTCTCACCCATCACCCCCTGTGCTCGCTGCCCCGTGTCCTAACTTGCACCGAGTCCCACTCACCCATCACCCCCTGTGCTCACTGCCCCGTGTCCTAACTCGCACCGAGTCCCACTCACCCATCACCCCCTGTGCTCGCTGCCCCGTGTCCTAACTTGCACCAAGTCCCGCTCACCCATCACCCCCTGTGCTCGCTGACCTACATTGGCTCCCGGTTAAGCAACGCCTCGATTTCAAAATTCTCATTCTAGTTTTCAAATCCCTCCATGGCCCTCGCCCCCTCCCTATCTCTGTAATCTCCTCCAGCCCCACAACCCCCAGAGATGTCTGCGCTCCTCTAATTCTGTCCTCCTGACCATCCCTGATTATAATCGCTCCACCATCGGTGGCCGTGCCTTCTGTTGCCTGGGCCCCAAGCTCTGGAACTCCCTCCCTAAACCTCTCCGCCTCTCTACCTCTCTCTCCTCCTTCCAGACGCTCCTTAAAACCGACCTCTTTGACCAAGCTTTTGATCAGCGGCCCTGATTTCTATTTTTGCAGCTTGGTGTCAAACCTTTTCCCTCGCAACGCTCCTGGGAAGCGCCTCGGGACATTTGACTACTTGAAATGCGCTATATAAATATAAGTTGTTGTTGTCACTGGCGATGGGTGTTGAGCAGCTGATTCTCATTCATTCCCACCGCCGAACCCGAGCTGAGGAGAAATGCTCCTGTGGTTGCGGGAGATGAAAGGCACGTTGTTGTTTATTCGATGAGGTACGGCCCCGAATTCAAAAAGCGCTTCCTGAAACAGAAGCGAAATGAAAAACTTTTGCCTGCCTTGCTCTGAAAGCTGTGTAACCTTGCTGAGCGCCGTGTTTACCTGGAGAGCCATTGCTCAGGTTTGTGTGGGCAGACCCTGCACTGGCACTGCCCCAGCCTTGCCCACAGCTCTGACTGCAGCCTCTCAAATTCAACAGCTCGCCGTGTTGTCTTACACTCTCTCGACAATCACAGGAGAGCTCGGCTGTTGACTCTGTCAGGTCAGGTTTATCATGGCAACCATTCAGAAGCTTGGTTGGGGCTAGAATTTCCTGACGATCCCTGGTTCACAGCGAGTCCTTGCACACCCTCCCTCCACGCGCTCCTCTGCTCATTCATAAGGACATCAGAACTCGGAGCAGGAGGCAGCCATTCGGCCCCTCGAGCCACTCCGCCATTCAATAAGATCATGGTTCATCTCATCTTGGGCTCAACTCCACTTCCCTGCCTTTCTTCGAAATAGAGAACTTTTCCGTCTACCTCAGAGAGCAGATGGGGCCTCGGTTTAACGTCTCTTTCAAAAGACGCCACCTCCGACAGTGTGGCACTCACTCAGTATTGTCCCTCCGACAGTGCGGCATTCCCTCAATACTGTCCCTCCGACAGTGCGGCACTCCCTCAGTACTGTCCCTCCGACAGTGCGGCGCTCCCTCAGTACTGCCCCTCTGACAGTGCGGTGCTCCCTCAGTACTGCCCCTCCGACAGTGCGGCACTCCCTCAGTACTGCCCCTCCGACAGTGCGGTGCTCCCTCAGTACTGCCCCTCCGACAGTGCGGCATTCCCTCAATACTGTCCCTCCGACAGTGCAGCACTCCCTCAGTACTGTCCCTCCGACAGTGCGGCGCTCCCTCAGTACTGCCCCTCTGACAGTGCGGTGCTCCCTCAGTACTGCCCCTCCGACAGTGCGGCACTCCCTCAGTACTGCCCCTCCGACAGTGCGGTGCTCCCTCAGTACTGCCCCTCCGACAGTGCGGTGCTCCCTCAGTACTGCCCCTCTGACAGTGCGGTGCTCCCTCAGTACTGACCCTCCGACAGTGCGGCGCTCCCTCAGTCCTGCCCCTCCGACAGTGCGGCACTCCCTCAGTACTGCCCCTCCAACAGTGCGGCGCTCCCTCAGCATTGCCCCTCCGACAGTGCGGCGCTCCCTCAGTACTGCCCCTCCGACAGTGCGGCACTCCCTCAGTACTGCCCCTCCAACAGTGCGGCGCTCCCTCAGCATTGCCCCTCCGACAGTGCGGCGCTCCCTCAGTACTGCCCCTCCGACAGTGCGGCGCTCCCTCAGTACTGCCCCTCCGACAGTGCGGCGCTCGGTGGTGAGATGGGACTTGGTACTGTTGTTTGGAATGAGCTTGCCTCAGACGGTACACACTTGGAGTCAGACATTGATCAAGCTGTGAGAAAGATGTGGTATTTACGAGGTGACCGGTGGTCAGGCTGCAATGAGCCGGTATCACTGTCGGGATTAAGATAGTTTGCTGTGTTTGCTGAGATTCGTGTGCTGTCTGTGGTACGTTTCCTGGCACTGCCAGTCAGTGGCAGTGTTTCCATTGACTTTCCCTTCACTCTGTGACCATCCTGTCCATGTGGTGATGAGCTAATGGGCGATGATTTGGCGACCGTGTATTTGCTTTTAGAATTGCCCGCCTGGTTTGCTCCATCCCTTGGCACGGCAGGATCCCAGGTTACTCACCCGGTGTGGAGTGTGAGTTCCTGCTCCTGAGCATATCTCCTCACCTCGGATAGTTGATGTACTGGACGGGACACTGAGTGATTTTTGTACAGTGTCAGATTTCAGTCGATAATTATGACGATAATTACCCCGAGTGTACGGCACACACAAGCCACTGGGCCCACCGCTCCGTACCAGGGTTTAAAGAAACATAGAAACTTAGAAAATAGGTGCAGGAGTAGGCCACTAGGCCCTTCGAGCCTGCACCACCATTCAATGAGTTCATGGCTGAACATGCAACTTCAGTACCCCATTCCTGCTTTCTCGCCATACCCCCATACCCCTTGATCCCCCTAGTAGTAAGGACTACATCTAACTCCTTTTTGAATATATTTAGTGAATTGGCCTCAACAACTTTCTGTGGTAGAGAATTCCACAGGTTCACCACTCTCTGGGTGAAGAAGTTTCTCCTCATCTCGGTCCTAAATGGCTTACCCCTTATCCTTAGACTGTGACCCCTGGTTCTGGACTTCCCCAACATTGGGAACATTCTTCCTGCATCTAACCTGTCTAAACCCGTCAGAATTTTAAACGTTTCTATGAGGTCCCCTCTCATTCTTCTGAACTCCAGTGAATACAAGCCCAGTTGATCCAGTCTTTCTTGATAGGTCAGTCCCGCCATCCCGGGAATCAGTCTGGTGAACTTTCGCTGCAGTCTCTCAATAGCAAGAATGTCCTTCCTCAAGTTAGGAGACCAAAACTGTACACAATATTCCAGGTGTGGCCTCACCAAGGCCCTGTACAACTGTAGCAACACCTCCCTGCCCCTGTACTCAAATCCCCTCGCTATGAAGGCCAACATGCCATTTGCTTTCTTAACCGCCTGCTGTACCTGCATGCCAACCTTCAGTGACTGATGTATCATGACACCCAGGTCTCGTTGCACCTTCCCTTTTCCTAATCTGTCACCATTCAGATAATAGTCTGTCTCTCTGTTTTTACCACCAAAGTGGATAACCTCACATTTATCCACATTATACTTCATCTGCCATGCATTTGCCCACTCACCTAACCTATCCAAGTCACTCTGCAGCCTCATAGCATCCTCCTCGCAGCTCACACTGCCACCCAACTTAGTGTCATCCGCAAATTTGGAGATACTACATTTAATCCCCTCGTCTAAATCATTAATGTACAATGTAAACAGCTGGGGCCCCAGCACAGAACCTTGCGGTACCCCACTAGTCACTGCCTGCCATTCTGAAAAGTACCCATTTACTCCTACTCTTAGCTTCCTGTCTGACAACCAGTTCTCAATCCATGTCAGCACACTACCCCCAATCCCATGTGCTTTAACTTTGCACATTAATCTCTTGTGTGGGACCTTGTCGAAAGCCTTCTGAAAGTCCAAATACACCACATCAACTGGTTCTCCTTTGTCCACTCTACTGGAAACATCCTCAAAAAATTCTAGAAGATTTGTCAAGCATGATTTCCCTTTCACAAATCCATGTTGACTTGGACCTATCATGTCACCTCTTTCCAAATGCGCTGCTATGACATCCTTAATAATTGATTCCATCATTTTACCCACTACTGAGGTCAGGCTGACCGGTCTATAATTCCCTGTTTTCTCTCTCCCTCCTTTTTTAAAAGTGGGGTTACATTGGCTACCCTCCACTCGATAGGAACTGATCCAGAGTCAATGGAATGTTGGAAAATGACTGTCAATGCATCCGCTATTTCCAAGGCCACCTCCTTAAGTACTCTGGGATGCAGTCCATCAGGCCCTGGGGATTTATCGGCCTTCAATCCCATCAATTTCCCCAACACAATTTCCCGACTAATAAAGATTTCCCTCAGTTCCTCCTCCTTACTAGACCCTCTGACCCCTTTTATATCCGGGGTGGGGTTGTTTGTGTCCTCCTTAGTGAATACCGAACCAAAGTACTTGTTCAATTGGTCTGCCATTTCTTTGTTCCCCGTTATGACTTCCCCTGATTCTGACTGCAGGGGACCTACGTTTGTCTTTACTAACCTTTTTCTCTTTACATATCTATAGAAACTTTTGCAATCCGTCTTAATGTTCCCTGCAAGCTTCTTCTCGTACTCCATTTTCCCTGCCCTAATCAAACCCTTTGTCCTCCTCTGCTGAGTTCTAAATTTCTCCCAGTCTCCGGGTTCGCTGCTATTTCTGGCCAATTTGTATGCCACTTCCTTGGCTTTAGTACTATCCCTGATTTCCCTTGATAGCCACGGTTGAGCCACCTTCCCTTTTTTTATTTTTACGCCAGACAGGAATATACAATTGTTGTAGTTCATCCATGCGGTCTCTAAATATCTGCCATTGCCCATCCACAGTCAACCCCCTAAGTATCATTCGCCAATCTATCCTAGCCAATTCATGCCTCATGCCTTCAAAGTTACCCTTCTTTAAGTTCTGGACCATGGTCTCTGAATTAACTGTTTCATTCTCCATCCTAATGTAGAATTCCACCATATTATGGTCACTCTTCCCCAAGGGGCCTCGCACAATGAGATTGCTAATTAATCCTCTCTCATTACACAACACCCAGTCTAAGATGGCCTCCCCCCCAGTTGGTTCCTCGACATATTGGTCTAGAAAATCATCCCTTATGCACTCCAGGAAATCCTCCTCCATCGTATTGCTTCCAGTTTGGTTAGCCCAATCTATGTGCATATTAAAGTCACCCATGATAACTGCTGCACCTTTATTGCATGCACCCCTAATTTCCTGTTTGATGCCCTCCCCAACATCACTACTACTGTTTGGAGGTCTGTACACAACTCCCACTAATGTTTTTTGCCCTTTGGTGTTCTGCAGCTCTACCCATATAGATTCCACATCATCCAAGCTAATGTCCTTCCTAACTATTGCATTAATCTCCTCTTTAACCAGCAATGCTACCCCACCTCCTTTTTCTTTTATTCTATCCTTCCTGAATGTTGAATACCCCTGGATGTTGAGTTCCCAGCCCTGATCATCCTGGAGCCACGTCTCTGTAATCCCAATCACATCATATTTGTTAACATCTATTTGCTGTTAATTCATCCACCTTATTACGGATACTCCTTGCATTAAGACACAAAGCCTTCAGGCTTGTTTTTTTAACACCCTTTGTCCTTTTAGAATTTTGCTGTACAGTGGCCCTTTTTTTTTAATGCTCCACACCAGCCCCCTCCCATCCCTCTCCATCTCACCCCATCACCATATCCTTCTATTCCTTTCTCCCTCATGTGTTTATCCAGCCTCCCCTTAAATACATCGATACTATTCGCCTCAACCCCTCCCTGTGGGTTCCACATTCTCACCCCTCTCTGGGTAAAGGAGTTTCTCCTGAATTCCCCATTGGATTTATTGGTGACTGTCTTATATTCATGACCCTGGATTTTGGAATTCCCGAGGGTTGTTGTGGTTTTGCAAAGTTTGAGCAAAATTAGCTGGTCCATGAAGGAAGGTAAGACCGAACATAAGGATTAGGAGCAGGAGTCAGCCATTCGGCCCCTCGAGCCTGCTCCGCCATTCAATGAGATCATGGCTGATCTTCGACCTCAACTCCACTTTCCCGCCCGATCCCCATGTCCCTCGATTCCCTCAATATCCAAAAATCCATCGATCTCAGCCTTGAATATACTCAACGACTGAGCCTCCACAGCCCTCTGGGGCAGAGAATTCCAAAGATTCACCATCCTCCGAGTGAAGAAATTCCTCCTCATCTCAGTCCTAAATGGCCGACCCCTTATCCTGAGACAGTGACCCCTGGTTCTAGACTCTTCCTTGGTCTTGCCAGCAGTCTAAGGGTTAAAGGTTGGGGGTCGGTGGTGCTATTTGTTGTAAAAAGGTAATGATATTTTTTGGGTCAATTCTGCAATATGACTCCATTTCCCACCAGCCCTCCTGACTGTGGCTCTCCATCAGGCGCCTCACCTCGGGCCCAACTCTGTCTCTCTGAGCCTGAGTACAGCTATTCAGTCAATGGAGGCATCGTGCCTGATACTCACACTGGTTCACCTTCCTGCGGGGGTCACGGGGGTCACGGGCTGACCTCCCCCCTCCCCATCATGGCCAATAGTGGCTCCCCATTGACCCTGATTGTGGGTCGACACGGTCTGTCGATTTATTCCCCACCCGCCACCCGTGAGGAGGTGCCCACCCCCTCAACACCCCATTTAATGAACAGCCCGGTTTGAAGTTCCCATCCCCTTTGAGCTGGGACTGACAGAAAGCCGGAAGTTGCTGCAGAGAGCACACTGTCCTTGTGGTACAATTAGCTTCTCATCCTGTGGCTGTCCCACAGAGACATGTGTTTGCAATCTCCTCGCCGATCAGACGTTGCAAAGGGAAAGTAACCAAAAATAGAACAAATGAGAGAATCGGAGGGAATATTGTTGGCACGAATGTCGGACAGAATCGCACTCGGGCCCAAAGGAATCGATTGTTTAATGAGCTCAATGTCTGCCGCGTCTGGGCGGAGGTTCAGCGATGGGGGAAGTCTCGGAGCTGGGAGCTTTGGTGGCCTATTGATAATGTCGGCTCGATGGGGGAGTGCGAGGGTGAGCTGGGGAGGCTCAGGATCTCGCACATTAGCAGAGGGCAGTGATCAGTTTGTCAGTCATCATCCCAGCTCAGGACATGGCTATTCCTTGTGGGTAACTCATTGACAGGCTAGACACTGGCCCTGGCCTGTCTGGGCCCTAGTCTGTACCCTGGGGTTCCTGGCCTCAATGCCCAGTTGGGAGTGTGTGCGGGCCTGACCTGGGCTCAGGCCTGGGCTATGGGCCGCTCCCTCTCCCTGGGCTCGGGCATGGGCTGTGGGTGGAGGGCCGGCCCAGCCCGGGCTGGGGCCTGGGCTGTGGGCCGCTCCCTCTCCCTGGGCTCGGGCCTGGGCTCGGGCCTGGGCTGTGGGCCGCTCCCTCTCCCTGGGCTCGGGCCTGGGCTGTGGGTGAGGAGCCGGTGCCCTGAGGCGAGGGAGAGGGAGATTGGGAAAGGATGGAGTGGAGGTTGGGAATGTGTGGTGGGTCCTGGTTCCTCACTGCTGACGCCATTTAATTATTCTTGACTCTAAAACTGTAACAAGAACCAGTTGCCACCGATGATGCCGATTCTGTCGAGCGCTCCCAGTTCCCGTTCTCCCTCATTCCTGGGACTGGGGATCCGTTAGGAGAAGGTAAACAGTCCGAGTAATATTTGGAAATGAAATTAAAACGTTAATGTCACCGACATTCCGAGCGAGGAAAGTGGAATGTGCAGACTCTGGCTGACCTGTCCAGAGTGGAGTGTTGGGCTCAGGACCCAGCCCCACAGCTGTGGGTCGCTCCGCCAGTCTGTCTTGGGGTCCAGCCTTGTGCCAACCCCCGGCCAGACTGTCTGACGGGGGGATTGGTGCGGGGAGAGCAGGCAGCAGGGCGGCTGGGCCAAACCAGGAGCTTGTTAATGAGCCAAGTCCCCGGGGAATCCCACACGGCACGGAGCCCCAGCCCCAGGGTATCCCACACGGCACGGAGCCCCCAGCCCCGGGGAATCCCACACGGCACGGAGCCCCCAGCCCCGGGGAATCCCACGCGGCACGGAGCCCCCAGCCCCGGGGAATCCCACACGGCACGGAGCCCCAGCCCCGGGGTTTCCCACACGGCACGGAGCCCCAGCCCCGGGGAATCCCACACAGCACGGACCCCCAGCCCCGGGGAATCCCATCCCCCTCACAACACGGACCCCCAGCCCCGGGGAATCCCACACAGCACGGACCCCCAGCCCCGGGGAATCCCACACGGCACGGAGCCCCCAGCCCCGGGGTATCCCACACGGCACGGAGCCCCCAGCCCCGGGGAATCCCACACAGCACGGACCCCCAGCCCCGGGGAATCCCATCCCCCTCACAACACGGACCCCCAGCCCCGGGGAATCCCAGCCCCCTCACAACACGGACCCCCAGCCCCGGGGAATCCCACCCCCCTCACAACACGGACCCCCAGCCCTGGGGTATCCCACACGGCACGGAGCCCCCAGCCCCGGGGAATCCCACGCGGCACGGAGCCCCCAGCCCCGGGGAATCCCACACGGCACGGACCCCCAGCCCCGGGGAATCCCACCCCCCTCACAACACGGACCCCCAGCCCCGGGGAATCCCAGCCCCCTCACAACACGGACCCCCAGCCCTGGGGAATCCAAGCCCCCTCACAACACGGACCCCCAGCCCTGGGGAATCCCACACGGCACGGACCCCCAGCCCCGGGGAATCTCACCCCCCTCACAACACGGACCCCCAGCCCTGGGGAATCCTACACAACACGGACCCCCAGCCCCGGGGAATCCACAAGGCACGGACTCCCAGCCCCGGGGAATCCCACCCCCCTCACAACACGGACCCCCAGCCCTGGGGAATCCCACAAGGCACGGACCCCCAGCCCTGGGGAATCCCACCTCCCTCACAACACGGACCCCCAGCCCTGGGGAATCCCACACGGCACGGCACGGACTCCCAGCCCCGGGGAATCCCACCCCCCTCACAACACGGACCCCCAGCCCCGGGGAATCCCACCCCCCTCACAACACGGACCCCCAGCCCCGGGGAATCCCACTCCCCTCACAACACGGATCCCCAGCCCCGGGGAATCCCAGTCCCCTCACAACACGGACCCCCAGCCCTGGGGAATCCAAGCCCCCTCACAACACGGACCCCCAGCCCTGGGGAATCCCACACGGCACGGACCTCCAGCCCCGGGGAATCTCACCCCCCTCACAACACGGACCCCCAGCCTCGGGGAATCCTACACAACACGGACTCCCAGCCCCAGGGAATCCCACCCCCCTCACAACACGGATCCCCAACCCTGGGGAATCCCACACGGCACGGACCCCCAGCCCCGGGGAATCTCACCCCCCTCACAACACGGACCCCCAGCCCCGGGGAATCCCACAAGGCACGGACTCCCAGCCCCAGGGAATCCCACCCCCCTCACAACACGGATCCCCAACCCTGGGGAATCCCACAAGGCACGGACCCCCAGCCCCGGGGAATCCCACCTCCCTCACAACACGGACCCCCAGCCCTGGGGAATCCCACACGGCACGGCACGGACTCCCAGCCCCGGGGAATCCCACCCCCCTCACAACACGGACTCCCAGCGCTGGGGAATCCCACACGGCACGGACCCCCAGCCCCGGGGAATCTCACCCCCCTCACAACACGGACCCCCAGCCCCGGGGAATCCCACACAACACGGACCCCCAGCCCCGGGGAATCCCACACGGCACGGAGCCCGCAGCCCCGGGGAATCCCACACGGCACGGAGCCCCCAGCCCCGGGGAATCCCACACGGCACGGAGCCCCCAGCCCCGGGGAATCCCACCCCCCTCACAACACAGACCCCCAGCCCCGGGGAATCCCACCCCCCTCACAACACGGACCCCCAGCCCCGGGGAATCCTACACAACACGGACCCCCAGCCCTGGGGAATCTCACCCCCCTCACAACACGGATCCCCAGCCCCGGGGAATCCCACCCCCCTCACAACACGGACCCCCAGCCCCGGGGAATCCCACCCCCCTCACAACACGGACCCCCAGCCCTGGGGAATCCCAGCCCCCTCACAACACGGACCCTCAGCCCCGGGGAATCCCAGCCCCCTCACAACACGGACCCCCAGCCCTGGGGAATCCCAGCCCCCTCACAACACGGACCCCCAGCCCTGGGGAATCCCAGCCCCGCACGCAGTCTCTGCTTCACCCACCGCTGGACCCGGGGCTGAGCGCTGCCCACGGACTCCGTCGGGCCTCATGCTTCAGATGTGGGAGGTTGTGGGTCTCCCGGTGGCCTGGGTCTCACGGGGGGCTTCACCCCAACACCCCCCCCCCCGCCCCCAGCCACCGGCCTCGCTCCAGCGCGGAGGGTGGGAGGGAGCGCGAGACAAACCTGGCTTAAGGGAGAGACGGAGCGGGGGAGGGAGCGTGGGCAGTGTGAACACCTTTGGTTTCCGCGGTGACGTGTTTAGCCTCGAGGCTGAGGGTAATCCTAGCCCCAGGGCCGTCTGGTGTTACAACATGACACATAGGGGAAACGTGCGGCACAATGGGAACTCCAATCCCATCATTCCAGCCCTTCCCACATCACCAACACCAACAGCTCAAAATATCCTTCGCTTTTCAAAGTGACTGAATGACCAGAACCTGCAGCCTTGCTGACACACTTGCTCTCCCCAGCCCCTCGTTCACTCCCCTACTCCCTCTCCTCTCCCTCTCTCCATCTCCCTTCTCCCTATCACTCTCTCTCCCTCTCTCCCTATCCCTCTCCTCTCCCTCTCTCCATCTCCCTTCTCCCTATCACTTTCTCTCCCTCTCTCCCTATCCCTCTCCTCTCCCTCTCTCCATCTCCCTTCTCCCTATCACTCTCTCTCCCTCTCTCCATCTCCCTTCTCCCTATCACTCTCTCTCCCTCTCCACTCTCCCCTCTCCCTATCCCCCTCTCTCTCTCTCTCTCTCTCTCTCATCTCCCTCTCTCCACTTATTCTCCCTCTCCTCTCTCTCTTTTGCCTCTGAGTCAGAAGGTTGTGGGTTCAAATCCCACTCCAGGAACGTAAACACAAAATCTAAGCTGATACACTCAGTGCAGTACTGAGGGAGCGCCGCACTGTCGGAGGGGCAGTACTGAGGGAGCGCCGCACTGTCGGAGGGGCAGTACTGAAGAAGTGCCGCACTGTCGGAGGGGCAGTACTGAGGGAGTGCCGCACTGTCGGAGGGGCAGTACTGAGGGAGCTCCGCACTGTCGGAGGGGGAGTACTGAGGGAGCGCCGCACTGCCTGAGGGACCGTATTGAGGGAGTGCCGCACTGTCGGAGGGGCAGTACTGAGGGAGTGCCGCACTGTCGGAGGGGCAGTACTGAGGGAGCTCCGCACTGTCGGAGGGGGAGTACTGAGGGAGTGCCGCACTGTCGGAGGGGGAGTACTGAGGGAGCGCCGCACTGTCGGAGGGGCAGTACTGAGGGAGTGTTGCACTGTCGGAGGGGCAGTACTGAGGGAGCGCCGCACTGTCGGAGGGGCAGTACTGAGGGAGTGTTGCACTGTCGGAGGGGCAGTACTGAGGGAGCGCCGCACTGTCGGAGGGGTAGTACTGAGGGAACCCTGCACCGTCGGAGGGGCAGTACTGAGGGAGTGCCGTACTGTTGGAGGGGTAGTACTGAGGGAGTGCTGCACTGTTGGAGGGCTAGTACTGAGGGAGTGCCGCACTGTCAGAGGAGCAGTACTGAGGGAGTGCCGTACTGTTGGAGGGGTAGTACTGAGGGAGTGCCGCACTGTCGGAGGGTCAGTACTGAGGGAGTGTTGCACTATCGGAGGGTCAGTACTGAGGGAGTGCTGCACTGTCGGAGGGGCAGTACTGAGGGAGTGCCGCACTGTCGGAGGGGCAATACTGAGGGAGCGCTTCACTGTCGGAGGGGCAGTACTGAGGGAGCGCCGCACTGTCGGAGAGGCAGTACTGAGGGAGCGCCGCACTGTCGGAGGGGCAATACTGAGGGAGCGCCACACTGTCGATGGGGCAGTACTGAGGGAGTGCCGTACTGTCGGAGGGGCAGTACTGAGGGAGCGCCGCACTGTCGGAGGGGCAGTACTGAGGGAGTGCCGCACTGTCGGAGGGGTAGTACTGAGGGAGTGCTGCACTGTTGGAGGGCCAGTACTGAGGGAGTGCCGCACTGTCGGAGGAGCAGTACTGAGGGAGCGCCGCACTGTCGGAGGGGCAGTACTGAGGGAGTGCCGTACTGTCGGAGGGGCAGTACTGAGGGAGCACCGCACTGTCGGAGGTGCCGTCTTTCGGATGAGACGTTAAACCGAGGCCCCGTCTGCTCTCTCAGGTGGATGTAAAAGATCACATGACACTATTTTGAAGAAGAGCAGGGGAGTTCTCCCCGGTGTCCTGGGCCCAATATTTATCCCTCAATTAACATCACTAAAACAGATTATCTGGTCATTATCACATTGCTATGTGTGGGAGCTTGCTGTGCGCAAATTGGCTGCTGCGTTTCCTAAATTGCAACAGTGACTACACTCCAAAAGTAGTTAATTGGCTGTAAAACGCTTTGGGACATCCGGAGATTGTGAAAGGATGCTATATAAATGCAAGTCTCGCTCCCGTGTTCAGGGAGAGTTGTGGAGCAGCGCCCCCCAGAGGCTCCACAGGATGCTGCAGATTTTAGGCCAAGCCTGTAACCAGAGTCTCTGGCGCCCTCTCCTGGCCATTGCACTCACTGCCACCTGCTGGAAATCTGACTGGGTGATGCTGACCTTGAATAGCAAGCACTCTGTTGAACTGTTCTGTGAGCTGTAAATGGCTCTGTGTCTCACTGACAGAGGCTCCCTGAGACCTGGTCACCTACGTCCACAGACCCCTCAGCTATGGAAATAAGCAGTGTTGCATATGCAATAACTCAATAGGCAAAAACAGAGAGACAGAATATTATCTGAATGTTGACAGATTAGGAAAAGGGGAGGTGCAACGAGACCTGGGTGTCATGGTACATCAGTCATTGAAGGTTGGCATGCAGGTACAGCAGGCGGTGAAGGCAAATGGCATGTTGGCCTTCATAGCGAGGGGATTTGAGTATAGGAGCAGGGAGGTCTTGCTACAGTCGTACAGGGCCTTAGTGAGACCACATCTTGAATATTGTGTTCAGTTTTGGTCTCCTAATCTGAGGGAGGACATTCTTGCTATTGAGGGAGTGCAGCGAAGGTTCACCAGACTGATTCCTGGGATGGCAGGACTGACATACAAAGAAAGACTGGATCAACTAGGCTTATATTCACTGGAGTTTAGAAGGATGAGAGGGGATCTGATAGAAACATATAAAATTCTGACGGGACTGGACAGGTTAGATGCAGGAAGAATGTTCCCGATGTTGGGGAAGTCCAGAACCAGGGGACACAGTCTAAGGATAAGGGGTAAGCCATTTAGGACCGAGATGAGGAGAAACGTCTTCACTTAGAGAATTGTGAACCTGTGGAATTCTCTACCACAGAAAGTTGTTGATGCCAGTTTGTTAGATATATTCAAGAGGGAGTTAGATATGGCCCTTATGGCTAAAGGGATCAAGGGGTATGGAGAGAAAGCAGGAAAGGGGTACTGAGGGAATGGTCAGCCATGATCATATTGAAGGGTGGTGCAGACTCGAAGGACCGAATGGCCTACTCCTGCACCTAGTTTCTATGTTTCTATGTTTCTAACTCAATTGGCTTAGTATCGTGAACTCAATCGGGTGCGACCTGACTCTACTTTATTAGCTCTCAAAGTGTGGATTAAACATGGAGACTTTATATACAAGGGCTCCACATGTGTGTCTGTGGCCCAATGACCTCTGACAGTCGCTCCCCCTGGTGGCAGGTAAACCCAGGCACACATACATTACATCATTCCCCCCCAAGATCTTGCTATCTGTTATATATGTGGACTTGTATTTACTCTGTACAGCCACCAGAGGGCTCATCCCCTGGAGTCCCAAGGGATCCCATAATCCCTTGGGAGCACAGGTATTTAAGGAGGCCTCACAGGTTGGAGAGGCACTCTGGAGACCTGCAATAAAAGACTAAGGTCACATTTTACTTTGAGCTCACAGTGTTCAGTCTGACTCTTTCTCCATACACAACAACTGGCGACGAGATACAGATAGCGAACCCAAAGATGCAGAGAACAGTGGGCATCCTGGAGAAATTGTCGGAGGGAGATGATTGGGAAACTTTTGTGGAGCGACTCGACCAATACTTCGTGGCCAACGAGCTAGATGGGGAAGAGAGCCAAACGAAGGGCGATCCTCCTCACCGTCTGTGGGGCACCAACGTATGGCCTCATGAAGACACTGCTCACTCCAGCAAAACCCACGGAGAAATCGAACAACGATCTGTGCACACTGGTCCGAGAGCATTTGAACCCGAGGGAAAGCGTTCTGATGACGAGGTATCGGTTCTACACCTACAGAAGGTCTGAAGGCCAGGAAGTGGCAAGTTATGTCGCCGAGCTAAGACATTGCGAATTTAAAGGACATTTGGAGCACATGCTCAGAGACTTTTTCGTACTTGGCATTGGCCACAAAACCATACTTTGCAAACTTTTGACTGTAGAGACCCCAACCTTGAGTAAGGCCATAGCGATAGCCCAGGCGTTCATTGCCACCAGTGACAATACAAAGCAAATCTCTCAGCACACAAGTGCTGCTACAAGTACTGTGAACAAAGTGATGTTGTTTTCAAATCGTACAGGGCAGGTCACACATACCTGCAGCTGCACGTCCGCAGATCACTCAGAATCCACCATCAAGGATGATGAATGCAAGGCCACTATCACCTTGTTGGCGCTGCAGAGGTGATCATCGTTTCCATTCATGCCGATTCAAAGAGTATGTTTGCAAGGGCTGTGGAACAATGAGACACCTCCAACGAGTGTGCAGATGAGCTGCTAAGCCTGTTAAACCTGCAAACCACCATGTTGCAGAGGAGGACAGATCCATGGAGGATCACTTCAAAGCAGAGCCTCAGATAGAGGAGGCAGAGGTACATGGGGTGCACACATTCACCACAAATTGTCCCCTGATAATGCTGAATGTTGAACTAAATGGATTCCCGGTGTCAATGGAGCTGGACACGGGCGCGAGCCAGTCCATCATGGTCAAAAAGACTTTCGAAAGGTTGTGGTGCAACAAGGCCTCAAGGCCAGTCTTAACTCCAGTTCGCATGAAACTAAGAACTTTCACGAAGGAACTGATCCCTGTTATCGGCAGTGCTACCGTAAAGGTCTCCTACGATGGAGCGGTGCACAAGCTACCACTCTGGGTGGTACCGGGCGATGGTCCCACGCTGCTCGGCAGGAGCTGGCTGGGAAAGATACGCTGGAACTGGGACAACGTCCGAGCGCTATCGCCCACTGACGACACTTTGTGTGCCCAGGTCTTAAACAAATTTCCTTCGCTGTTCGAAACAGGCATCGGGAAATTCCAAGGAGCAAAAGTGCAGATCCACCTAATTCCGGGGCGCGACCCATCCATCACAAGGCGAGAGCAGTACCTTACATGATGAGAGAAAGGGTAGAGATCGAGCTAGACTGGCTGCAACGAGAGGGCAGCATTTCACCGATCGAGTTCAGCGAGTGGGCCAGTCCTATTGTTCCAGTCCTCAAGGGAGACGGCACCGTCAGAATCTGTGGCGATTACAAAGTAACTATCAATCGTTTCTCCCTGCAGGACCAATACCCACTACCAAAGGCTGACGACCTCTTTGTAATGCTGGCGTTCACGAAGCTGGATCTGACTTCAGCCTACATGACGCAGGAACTGGAGGAATCATCGAAGACCCTCACCTGCATCAACACGCACAAAGGTCTTTTTGTTTATGACAGATGCCCGTTTGGAATCCGATCATTGGCGGCGATATTCCAGAGAAACATGGAAAGCTTACTGAAGTTGGTCCTGCACACCGTGGGCTTCCAGGACGACATCTTGGTCACAGGTCAGAACACAGTCGAGCATCTGCAGAACCTGGAGGAGGTTCTTAGTCGACTCAACCTCGTGGGGCTCAGGTTAAAACGCTCGAAGTATGTTTTCCTGGTGCCTGAAATGGAGTTCCTGGGAAGGAGGATTGTGGCGGACGGCATCAGGCCCACCAACGCGAAGACGGAGGCAATCGAGAACGCACCGAGGCCACAGAACGTGATGGAGGTGCGATCGTTTCTGGGACTCCTGAACTACTTTGGTAACTTCTTCCCGGGTCTCGGCACACTGTTAGAACCACTACATGTCTTACTCCGAAAAGGTGGCGAATGGGTTTGGGGCAAAAGCCAAGAAAATGCCTTCGTAAAAGCGAGAAAATTGTTATGCTCAAACAAATTGCTTGTGTTGTATGATCCATGTAAGCGTTTGATACTGACGTGATGCGTCGTCATATGGCGTCGGGTGTGTATTGCAACAAGCTAATGATTTCTGGAAACTGCAACCGGTTGCTTATGCATCCAGGAGTCTGTCTAAGGCTGAGAGAGCCTACAGCATGATCGAAAAAGAAGCGTTAGCATGTGTCTATGGGGTAAAGAAAATGCATCAATACCTGTTTGGGCTAAAATTCAAATTGGCAACTGACCATGAGCCACTAATATCCCTGTTTTCCGAGAGTAAAGGGATCAATACCAACTCATCGGCCCACATCCAGAGATGGGTGCTCACGTTGTCAGTATACAACTACGCCATCCGCCACAGGCCAGGCAAATGGCGCAGCCCGCAGATCTAGTCATGGTTATGGAAGCATTTGAGATTGAGCAATCATCCGTCACTGCCCGGCAGATCAAAACCTGGAGAAGCCACGACCCCTTATTATCTCTAGTCAAAAGCTGTGTGCTTCACGGGAGCTGGTCCAGTGTCCCAGTGGAAATGCAGGAAGAGATAAAGCCGTTCCAGCGGCGCAAAGATGAAATGTCTATACAGGCAGACTGCCTTCTGTGGGGCAATCGAGTAGTGGTCCCCAAGAAGGGCAGAGACACCTTCATCCATGACCTCCACAGTACCCACCCAGGCATCGTAATGATGAAAGCGATAGCCAGATCCCACGTGTGGTGGCCCGGTATCGATGCGGACTTAGAGTCCTGCGTTCACAGATGTAATACATGCTCGCAGTTAAGCAATGTACCCAGGGAGGCGCGGCTAAGTTTATGGTCTTTTGCCCTCCAAGCTGTGGCCTAGGGTACACGTCAACTATGCAGGCCCGTTCTTGGGTAAAATGTTCCTTGTGGTTGTAG
This sequence comes from Pristiophorus japonicus, assembly GCF_044704955.1. NCBI lineage: Eukaryota > Metazoa > Chordata > Chondrichthyes > Pristiophoridae > Pristiophorus > Pristiophorus japonicus. The sequence continues at coordinate 98,346,174 of NC_091995.1, forward strand.
ACGCGTACTCCAAGTGGATTGAATGTGAGCTAAGTTCGGCTAGTACGTCCGCTGCCACCACTGAAATCCTTGTTTGCCACTCACGGCTTACCCAATGTCCTGGTGAGCAACAACGGGCCATGTTTTACCAGTGCTGAGTTCAAAGAATTCATGACCCGTAATGGGATCAAACATGTCACATCTGCCCCGTTTAAACCAGCGTCCAATGGTCAGGCAGAGAGAGCAGTGTAAACCATCAAGCAAGGCTTGAAGAGGGTAACTGAAGGCTCACTGCAGACTCGCCTATCCCGAGTCCTGCTTAGCTACCGCACGAGACCCCACTCACTCACTGGGATCCCACCTGCTGAACTGCTCATGAAAAGAGCACTTAAGACACGGTTCTCGTTAGTTCACCCTGATCTACATGAACAAGTAGAGAGCAGGCGGCTTCAACAAAGTGCATACCATGATAGCGCAAATGTGTCACGCGAGATTGAAATCAATGATCCTGTATTTGTATTAAATTATGGACAAGGTCCCAAGTGGCTTCCCGGCTAAAGAGGGGAGCAGGGTGTTTCGGGTCAAACTTTCAAATGGACTCATTCACCGGAAACACTTGGACCAAATCAAGCTCAGATTCACGGACTATCCTGAGCAACCCACCTTGGACCCTACCTTTTTTGATCCCCCAACATACACACCAGTGGCAACCGGCACCCCGGTTGATCGCGAAGCAGAACCCATCATCCACAGCAGCCCTGTAGGACCGAACACACCAGGCAGCCCAGCAAGGCCAGCGAGGGCCCAACAAATGATTCAACAACACCAGCTTTCACACCGAGACGATCAACCAGGGCAAGAAGGGCCCCAGATTGACTCACATTGTAAATAGTTACACTATTGACTTGGGGGGGGGGAGTGTTGTTATATATGTAAACTTGTATTTACTCTGTACAACCACCAGAGGGCTCATCCCCTGGAGTCCCAAGGGATCCCATAATCCCTTAGGAGTACAGGTATTTAAGGAGGTCTCACAGGTTGGAGAGGCACTCTGGAGATCTGTAGGGAGTGGTGCGTGGGGTCAGTTTGCCTTCCCTGACCCAGAGCGGTTGCGAGTCGCTCCCACTCTCTGGTTCTCTAGCCTGGATTTATTAATCAGGGTGTGATAAAGTACAGAAGACAACTGTTTTGTACAAAGAAATGTATGGTTTTTATTCAAGAAGAATGAATACACCTTTTATTAAAACTGAGAAAACGTAACACTTTAAAGGAGAGAAAACTCTAATGGGGAATCCTTTACTCAAACACAAGAGAATACCCAGCAGTACAACACCTCCCACCTCCCAATTCCCCTATCTAACTAGGTTAGGCTCTGGAGCTTCAGGGACTATGCTCACCAATCCGTCCTTGACAGTGGGTAACGGGTCACGGTTTCGGGGTACGTTGTATTTTGTCGATTTGGCTAGCCGTACCCCGAACGTAGGAGAGGACTTCTTGCTGCGTGTTCCTCAGTTGGGTGGTGTCCGCTGATGCGATCGGGCCCGTATTGGATTTATGGGGTAAGTACCCACTTTCTTCCTTCAGCAGTAGGTTTTAATGTTTTACCCGTTGGTAGCTCAGGGATAGCTTGAGTGGAAACAGCTCGCGAATCTTCGGGTTTTCATCGAGTTGACTTCGGTTTGGAAAGCGTTGGTCGCGGTGGCTCAGTATTACCAATTTGGTTGCTGGTAATATCTTGGTGGTTGTTCCGTGAGCCTCTTGCTGCCGCGGCGTGCTTGGTGTCCTGGTCGCTTGCGATGCTGTCTTGGTTGATGTTCTGAAGAACCGGGTTAACAAAGCTGGTGTACTGGTCTTGAAGTCTGCCAGGCCTGAAGCATACGAAGCTGGTGTAGGAGCAAAGTGTCCTCCTGGCTGTAAAAACAGGCCTCAATTATACTTTGAGAGACTTCCTTATCTGTCCCCAAATCAACCTTGGTTCTCTGATTAAGTTTTGCAGCCCAGCTAACTGAAACTCGATTAAGTTTTAATCTGACGTTGATAGACTCTCTGAGCTGACCAGCTCTTGTCAATGCAGGCCGGAAAGGTGATTAGCATTATGCCTGTGTTGGATGGCTTTTTGTGCTTGAGCTGAAACTGTACCTTCCTCGGGTCGATTGTTGAAATGTAAATGTCTTCTCAGGGCAGGTTTCGAGGGTAAACAGTTCCCCAGACAATTTGATTAACTCAAAGACCCTAGACAGCTTGATTAGCTCCAATGTCCAAACTGACCTTTTAGAGATTGACCCCACCCCTTTTCGTGCAGACCCAACATTCACCTTTTAAAAATCCCAAACTTGGTTAAAACTCGTAGATTTCTTCCATAAGCATTTTAGAATCCCAAACTTTCTGTTTGATAGTTCCAAATCGAATTTCCTTTTCAGTGAGTCCAAACACTGGGGGGTTTCCACAAATTTTGGAATCTTGCTGACCTGCAATAAAAGACTAAGGTCACACGTTACTTTGAGCTCTCAGTGTTCAGTCTGACTCTTTCTCCAGACACAACAGTATCAGTCCTATTTACAAATTGAGGCGGTCCGGGGCTTTCCGCTCCCTAGTTGATCGTCTCGGTTCAATTCCAGATCTGGGTGAGCTCTCCAAGTCACTCATGACTTGAGGCTGGGTAGCCGATCTACTGGGAGTGGCAGTGTCCATGTCGGGGATTGAAGGTCCAGATTCATTGACAACAGCAGGGTCTTCTGATGGCGGAATATGAATCAGTTGGTCATTGATGGGGTCTTCTTCAAGCTGTTCCGGTTCGCCTGTGTGCTGCAATTTCGTCTGATCAATGTGCCTCCTGCATGTTTGCCCATTAGTGAGCCTGACAATAAGCACCCTGTTGCCCTCCTTGGCCGTAACAGTGCCAGTGACCCACTTGGGGCCTTGACCATAACTTAGCACATACACAGGATCATTACTCGAGATGTCGTGTGACACGGCAGTGCGATCATGATACCACTGCTGATGTTGACGTCTGTTTTCGACGTGATCGTTAAAATCAGGGTGGACAAGAGAGAGCCTGGTCTTGAGACCTCTCTTCATCAACAGTTCAGCAGGGAGGGCCCCAGTAAGCGTGTGGGGTCTTGTCCTGTAACTAAGCAGTATGTGTGACAAGCGAGTCTGCAAAGAATCGTGAGTTACACCTTTCAGGCTCTGCTTGATGGTTTGGACGGCCCGCTCCGCTTGACCATTGGACACGGGTTTGAATGGTGCTGACCTTACCTGCTTGATACCATGGAGTCTCATAAACTCTTGAAACTCCAAACTCGTGACGCACGATCCGTTGTCGCTCACAACGATGTCGGGCAGACCATGAGTGGCGAACATGGCACGAAGGCTCTCAGTGGTGGCTGTGGATGTGCTGGATGACATGATTACACATTCTATCCACTTGGAATACGCATCCACCACCATCAAAAACATTTTGCCCAGGAAAGGACCCGCATAGTCGATGTGGATCCTCGACCATGGTTTGGATGGCCACGACCACAGACTTAGCGGAGATTCCACTGGTGCATTGCTTAACTGCATGCAAGTGTTGCACTGATGCACACATGACTCCAAATCAGAGTCAATGCCAGGCCATCAAACGTGAGACCTGGCAATGGCCTTCACCATCACAATACCAGGATGGGTACTGTGTAAATCCTGTACAAATCTTGCCCTGCCTTTCTTGGGCACAACAACATGATTACCCCATAGCAAACAATCAGATCGAATGGATAGTTCGTCTTTGCGATGGTTGTAAGGTTTGGTCCCATCACACACTTCCCTGGGAATGGCCAACCAATCACCACTAAGGACACAACGTTTTACAACCGATAAGATCGGATCCTGGCTGGTCCAGGTCCTAACTTGTGGAGCAGTGACAGGCGACCCTTCGCCCTCAAAGGCATCCATGACCAACAGTGGGTCTGCGGGCTGTGGCGTTTCCACCTCCGGCGTGGGCAACAGTAAACGGCTCAATGCATCGGCACAATTCTCGGTGCCAGGTCTATGGCGAATGACATAATCATTGGCAGATAATGTCAGTGCCCACCTCTGGATGCGGGACGACGCGTTGGTATTGATACCTTTATGCTCTGAAAACAAAGTTATGAGCAGCTTGTGATCAGTTTCAAGCTCGAAATGAAGCCCAAACAGATCCTGGTGCATCTTTTTAACCCCATATACGCAGGCTAAAGCTTCTTTCTCTACCATGCCGTGGGCTCTTTCCGCTTTAGACCTGCTTCTCGACGCGTACACAACGGGTTGTAGTTTGCCCAACTCATTGGATTGTTGGAGCACGCAACCAACCCCATGTGATGAAGTGTCACTAAGGAGGACACAAACAACCTTCTGGATATAAAAGGGGTCGGAGGGTCTAGTAAGGAGGAGGAACTGAGGGAGATCCTTATTAGTTGGGAAATTGTGTTGGGGAAATTGATGAGATTGGAGGCCGATAAATCCCCAGGGCCTGATGGACTGCATCCCAGAGTACTTAAGGAGGTGGCCTTGGAAATAGCAGATGCATTGACAGTCATTTTCCAACATTCCATTGACTCTGGATCAGTTCCTATCGAGTGGAGGGTAGCCAATGTAACCCCACTTTTTAAAAAAGGAGGGAGAGAGAAAACAGGGAATTATAGACCGGTCAGCCTGACCTCAGTAGTGGGTAAAATGATGGAATCAATTATTAAGGATATCATAGCAGCACATTTGGAAAGAGGTGACATGATAGGTTCAAGTCAGCATGGATTTGTGAAAGGGAAATCATGCTTGACAAATCTTCTGGAATTTTTTGAGGATGTTTCCAGTAAAGTGGACAAGGGAGAACCAGTTGATGTGGTATATTTGGACTTTCAGAAGGCTTTCGACAAGGTCCCACACAAGAGATTAATGTGCAAAGTTAAAGCACATGGGATTGGGGGTAGTGTGCTGACGTGGATTGAGAACTGGTTGTCAGACAGGAAGCAAAGAGTCGGAGTAAATGGGTACTTTTCAGAATGGCAGGCAGTGACTAGTGGGGTACCGCAAGGTTCTGTGCTGGGGCCCCAGCTGTTTACACTGTACATTAATGATTTAGACGAGGGGATTAAATGTAGTATCTCCAAATTTGCGGATGACACTAAGTTGGGTGGCAGTGTGAGCTGCGAGGAGGATGCTATGAGGCTGCAGAGTGACTTGGATAGGTTAGGTGAGTGGGCAAATGCATGGCAGATGAAGTATAATGTGGATAAATGTGAGGTTATCCACTTTGGTGGTAAAAACAGAGAGACAGACTATTATCTGAATGGTGACAGATTAGGAAAAGGGGAGGTGCAACGAGACCTGGGTGTCATGGTACATCAGTCATTGAAGGTTGGCATGCAGGTACAGCAGGCAGTTAAGAAAGCAAATGGCATGTTGGCCTTCATAGCGAGGGGATTTGAGTACAGGGGCAGGGAGGTGTTACTACAGTTGCACAGGGCCTTGGTGAGGCCACACCTGGAGTATTGTGTACAGTTTTGGTCTCCGAACTTGAGGAAGGACCGAGCTGGAGAAACTTCTTCACCCAGAGAGTGGTGAACCTGTGGAATTCTCTACCACAGAAAGTTGTTGAGGCCAATTCACTAAATATATTCAAAAAGGAGTTAGATGAAATCCTTACTACTAGGGGGAATCAAGGGGTATGGCGAGAAAGCAGGAATGGGGTACTGAAGTTGCATGTTCAGCCATGAACTCATTGAATGGTGGTGCAGGCTAGAAGGGCCGAATGGCCTACTCCTGCACCTATTTTCTATGTTTCTATGTTTCTATGTTTCTATGTCACAGGCCAATACTAAACGCTTGCACTGCTCATAATGTACTAGCAATTTATTGGAACAAAGCAGATTTCTAGCCTTCTCGAAGGCCCTGTCTTGAGATACACCCCAAACCCAGTGGTTCTAATAATGTGCTCAATTTAGGTAAGAAATTCCCGAAATTTTGAGAAGACCCAGGAACGAACACAGCTCCGTCACATTCTGGGGTCTGGGTGCATTTTTGATGGCCTCTGTTTTCGAGTCTGTAGGCCTGATGCTGTCTGCAGCAATCTTCCTTCCCAGGAATTCGACTTCCAGTGCCATAAAGACGCACTTTGAACGTTTCAGCCTGAGCCCCACTTTGTCCAGATGACGTAGAACCTCTTCCAGGTTGTGTAGGTGTTCGGCAGTGTCACGACCTGTGACCAGAATGTCGTCTGGAACACCACGGTTCTGGGGACGGACTTCAGTAAACTCTCCATGTTTCTCTGAAATATGGCTGCAGCCGAGTGAATTCCGAAAGGACACCTGTTGTAAATGAACAGCCCTTTATGCGTATTGATGCACGTGAGTTTCTTCGACGATTCGACAAGCTCTTGTGTCATATAGGCCGACGTCAGATCCAATTTGGTGAACGACTTTCCACTAGCTAGCGTTGCAAACAGGTCATCAGCCTTTGGTAACGGGCACTGATCCTGTTTCGAAACTCGGTTGATCGTAACCTTGTAGTTTCCACAAATCCTGACAGTGCCATCAGTCTTCAGCACAGGAACAATGGGACTAACCCATTCGTTAAATTCGACCGGTGAAATGACCCTTTCACGTTGGAGTCTGTCCAGTTCAATTTTGAACTTCTCCCTCATCATGTATGGGACCGCCCGGACTTTGTGATGGACGGGTCTTGCATCCAAGTCCAGGTAGATCTGCACCTTGGCTCCCGTGACGTTGCTGATGCCCGGTTCAAACATCGAGGGAACTTTGCTCAACACTTGAGCACAGGAAGCGTCATCCACCGATGACAAAGCTTTAATAGCGTTCCAGTTCCACTTTATTTTTTCAAGCCAACTCCTGCCGAACAGCGTTGGACCATTGCCTGGAACGATCCACAGCGATAGATCATGAACCACCCCATCGTACGACACCTTGACTGCTGCACTGCCAATCACTGGTAATCTCTTTGGTGTAGGTTTGTAATTTTGCATTTACTGGACTCAGCTTGGGTTTCACGGCCTTGGTGTCCCACAGCTTTGCGAAAGTCCTCTGGCTCATAATTGACTGACATTTACCCGTGTCTAATTCCATAGATACCGGCACGCTGTTCAATTTTACTTCAATCATTCTCGGTTGGCTCTTTGTCAGGAACGAATGTACACTATACACTTCCCCCTCGGGTATCTGGGGTTGCATTGCCAGATCCGCTCCGGATCGGTCACCATCATCCACGTGGTGTGTCGGAGCACGCTTGCTGAGCTGCGGAGACATCCGCTGAAGGTGCCCCATTTTCGCACAGCCTCTACAAATATACTGTCTGAAACAGCACTGATGAGGCCGATGATTGCCCCCACAACACCAACAGGGTGAAATCGGATTCGTGCCCAACGGCGGACTTCGAGCAACTACAGGTTTCACAAACACAGTCGGGTAGGCCCTGCCAGGTGCAGCTCTGCCAACCGCCGACACAATCTGGTGCACAGTACTTGCCGCGGAGTTCCGACTCTGCGAGTATATCTGCTTTGTACTATCGACCATGGTCAGGCAAGCCTGGCCGATCGTGATGGCCCTGCTCAGATCCAGCGTCTCCACAGCCAGCAGCTTCCACAGGATCACCTCGTGGTTTATGCCTATTACAAAGACATCGCGCAGCATGTCTTCCAACGCGGTTCCAAACTTACACGGCCCAGCGAGAAGTCTCAGGTCGGCAACAAATTCTGCCATGTCTTGGCCCTCAGAATGAACACGCTTGTAAAAGCGATATCTCGAGATAATGACGCCTTCTTTAGGTTTGAGATGGTCCCGAATCAGAGCACACAATTCCTCATAGGTCTTTTCTGTTGGACGTGCAGGTGAGAGCAGATTCTTTATAAGGCCATAGATTTTTGGACCACAAACCGTGAGGAAAATCGCCCTGCGCCTAACTGCGTCAGCGTCTTCATCCATCTTGTTGGCCACGAAGTACTGGTCGAGGCGATCTGTAAAATCCTCCCAGTCTTCTCTCTCCGCGAATCGCTCCAGGATTCCAATGGTGCTCATTTTTTTGTTTTGTGTGTGAAAGTTCGTATTGTGCCTTGTCGCCAAATGTTGCGTCTGCAATAACTCGATAGGCTTAGTACCGTGAACTCAATCAGGTGCGACCTGTCTCTACTATATTAACTCTCAAAGTGAGGATTAAACATGGAGGCTTTCTTTATATACAAGGGCTGCACATGTGTGTGTCTGTGGCCCAATGACCTCCGACGGCCGCTCCCCCTGGTGGCAGGTAAACCCAGGCACACATACATTACATGTGTCTGTGTGTCAGGAGCAGGTTGGATTGTCTGTCCCATGTCGATAAATTCACACAGAGAAAGAACTGGCATTTCAACAGCATCCTTCTCAATCTCGGGACGTCCCAAAGCACTTTACAGCCAATGAAGTACTTTTGAAGTGTAATCACTGTTGTATTGTGGGAAACGCGGCAGCATTGAAACAAATCGTGGGATATGGCGGAGCAGGCTCAAGGGGCTAGATGGCCTACTCCTGTTCCTAATTCTTATGTTCTTATATCTTACATCCACCTGAGAGGGCAGACGGGGCCTCGGTTTAACGCCTCATCTGAAAGACGGCCCCTCAGTACTGCCCCTCCGACAGTGCGGCACTCCCTCAGCACTGCCCCTCCGACAGTGCGGCATTCCCTCAGTAGTGCCCCTCCGACAGTGCGGCACTCCCTCAGCACTGCCCCTCCGACAGTGCGGCATTCCCTCAGTAGTGCCCCTCCGACAGTGCGGCGCTCCCTCAGTAGTGCCCCTCCGACAGTGCGGCGCTCCCTCAGTAGTGCCCCTCCGACAGTGCGGCACTCCCTCAGCACTGCCCCTCCGACAGTGCGGCGCTCCCTCAGTACTGCCCCTCCGACAGTGCGGCACTCCCTCAGTACTGCCCCTCCGACAGTGCGGCATTCCCTCAGTACTGCCCCTCCGACAGTGCGGCACTCCCTCAGTGTCAGCCTAGATTATGTGCTTAAGCCTCTGGAGTGTGGCTCGGAGCCTGGTCGAGGGGCCAGCGAGAGCGGTCCAGGCAGTGGGTGTTGATATTGTGTTCCCGTGAGGGTGGGACGCAGCGGTTAGCGGCTGTGAGGGGTGGGACATCCTCCGCGGGACCATCCCGTGAACCCGGGGTATCAGCACATGCAGCGGCCGACGGACTGGTCGGGGGGAGGGGAACAGGTCGGGGCGGAGCAGTGAGGGAGGGGCGATGGGGGGTCGGATTTGTGGGGGGCAGTGAGGGGGGGGGTGAGGGGTCGGGTTAGTGAGGGGGGGGTGAGGGGTCGGGTTAGTGGGGGGGGCAGTGAGGGGGGCAGTGAGGGGGGGGTGGGGGGTCGGGTTAGTGGGGGGGGGCAGTGAGGGGGGGTGGGGGGTCGGGTTTGTGGGGGGGCAGTGAGGGGGGGGCGGTGGGGGGTCGGGTTTGTGGGGGGGGCGCGGGGGGGGTGTCGGGTTTGTTGGGGGGCAGTGAGGGGGGTGAGGGGTCGGGTTTGTGGGGGAGGCAGTGAAGGGTCGGGTTTGTGGGGGAGGCAGTGAGGGGTCGGGTTTGTGGGGGAGGCAGTGAGGGGTCGGGTTTGTGGGGGGGGCAGTGAGGGGTCGGGTTTGTGGGGGGGGCAGTGAGGGGGGCGTTGAGGGGTCGGGTTAGTGGGGGGGGCGCGGTGGGGGGTCGGGCTTGTGGGGGGGCAGTGAGGGGGGTCAGTGAAGGGTCGGATTAGTGGGGGGGGCGGTGGGGGGGGCGGTGATGGGGGCAGTGAGGGGAGGGTGGGGGGTCGGGTTTGTGGGGGGGGCAGTGAGGGGTCGGGTTAGTGGGGGGGCAGTGAGGGGGGGCGGTGGGGGGTCGGGTTTGTGGGGGGGGCGCGGTGGGGGGTCGGGTTTGTGGGGGGGCAGTGAGGGGGGGTGAGGGGTCGGGTTAGTGAAAGGGGGGCAGTGAGTGGTTGGGTTTGTGGAGGGGGCAGTGAGGGGTCGGTTTTGTGGGGGTGCAGTGAGGGGGGGGGGGTGGGGGGTGGGATTAGTGAGGGGGGCAGTGAGGGGGGTGAGGGGTCGGGTTAGTGAGGGGGCAGTGAGGGGGGTGAGGGGTCGGGTTAGTGAGGGGGTGAGGGGTCGGGTTAGTGAGGGGGTGCAGTGAGGGGGGGTGAGGGGTCGGGTTAGTGAGGGGGGGGTGAGGGGTCGGGTTAGTGAGGGGGGGCAGTGAGAGGGGGTGAGGGGTCGGGTTAGTGAGGGGGTGCAGTGAGGGGGGTGAGGGGTCGGGTCAGTGAGGGGGGTGAGGGGTCGGGTTAGTGAGGGGGTGCAGTGAGGGGGGTGAGGGGCCGGGTCAGTGAGGGGGGTGAGGGGTCGGGTCAGTGAGGGGGGGCAGTGAGGGGGGGTGAGGGGTCGGGTTAGTGAGGGGGTGCAGTGAGGGGGGGGTGAGGGGTCGGGTCAGTGAGGGGGGTGAGGGGTCGGGTCAGTGAGGGGGGGCAGTGAGGGGGGGGTGAGGGGTCGGGTCAGTGAGGGGGGCAGTGAGGGGGGGTGAGGGGTCGGGTCAGTGAGGGGGGCAGTGAGGGGGGGTGAGGGATCGGGTCAGTGAGGGGGGTGAGGGGTCGGGTCAGTGAGGGGGGGCAGTGAGAGGGGTGAGGGGTCGGGTCAGTGAGGGGGGGCAGTGAGGGGGGGGGTGAGGGGTCGGGTCAGTGAGGGGGGGCAGTGAGGGGGGGGTGAGGGGTCGGGTTAGTGGGGGGGCAGTGAGGGGGGGCAGTGAGGGGGGGGTGAGGGGTCGGGTCAGTGAGGGGGGGGTGAGGGGTCGGGTCAGTGAGGGGGGGCAGTGAGGGGGGGGTGAGGGGTCGGGTTAGTGGGGGGGGCAGTGAGGGGGGGCAGTGAGGGGGGGTGAGGGGTCGGGTGTGTGGGGGGCAGACTTGACGTCTGATCCTGAATGAATGGAATGGACGGGGTCCGGTTCAGACTCAGGCTGTGATCCAGTTTTGGAAATTTCTGAAGCCTCGGCTCAAACTAATGTGTTGCCTGAAGATGGACAGGACTGTGTCAGCCAATCAGCACTGGCCGCGGGGCCCCGCCTCCCGCTCTGAATGATGCTGCCTTGCACAAGGTTCAGAGGGCCACCAGGGGGCAGCAACAGCCCATCATTTAAAGGGGCGGCGCAGTGTTTAACCCTCACTATGCATCTCCCGCACTCCCTGCTGCCTCTGGCCTCAACACTCATGCAGGGGTGCACAGCAGGTATGTCAGTGTCCGGGGGGAGTGTAGGGGGCTCGGTTGCTGCTGTGGGCATTAACCCTTTGTCGCGGCACAGTTCTAGGGAGGGGTCACCCTGAGGTCGCCCAACATCCACCTCCCCTCCGTCATCATAGAATCACAGAACGATACGACACAGGAGGAGGCCATTGGGCCCATCGAGCCTGTGCCGGCTCTGTGACAGAGCGACCCAATCAGTCCCACTCCCCCCGCTCTTTCCCCACAGCCCGGCACATTTCTCCTGTTGTGTTCCTAACACAGATGAGACTGCACACAGGGAGGTTAAAGTAACAGTGACCTCAGTCTTTAATAAGACACTCCAGAGTGAGGAACAGGCCTTAGGGTCCGGCTTATATACAGTGCTCCCAGGGGATGCTGGGATCCCTTGGGACTTCAGGGGATGAGCTCCCTGGTGGCGGAACATGGGAGTGCATGCTTTACAGATACACAACATCACTCCCCACCCCGTCCCCCAAAGTCAAAGTGAAAACTATTTACAAGGTGAGGCAGTTGGGAGCCTTTCTTTCCCTGGTGGACCGCCTCGGTACAAATGTTTGTTCTGGTGTGTTGGCTGTGCCCTCGCTGGGCTGGCGTGTTGTTGGCCTTGCAGGGCTGCTGGGTGAGCCTGGCCTTGCTGGGCTGTTGGGCGTGATGAGTTCGATTTCCTGGTCTGGCGTGGTGTCATTGATCCTTTGGGTGTGTGTTGTGGGCTCAAAAAAGGTGGTGTCTGCTGTGGGTTGTTCAGGGCAGTCTGTGAACCGCAGCCTCGTTTGGTCCAGGTGCTTTCTGCAAATTTGTCCATTGTCTAGTTTGACTACAAACACCCTATTCCCTTCTTTAGCTATCACCGTGCCCACAATCCACTTGGGACCATGTCCATAGTTTAGCACATACACAGGGTCATTCAGATCAATTTCCCGTGACACAGTGGCGCGACCATCGTTTACATTTTGTTGCTGCCGCCTGCTCTCTACCTGATCATGCAGGTTGGGGTGAACCAGCAAGAGTCTGGTTTTAAGTGTCCTTTTCATGAGTAGCTCAGCCGGGGGCAGCCCTGTAAGCGAGTGGGGTCTCGTGCGGTAACTGAGCAGTACTCGGGACAGGCGGGTTTGGAGTGAGCCTTCTGTGACTCGTTTAGGCTCTGTTTGATTATTTGTACTGCCCGCTCTGCCTGCCCATTGGAGGCTGGTTTAAATGGGGCCGAGGTGACATGTTTGATCCCATTGCGGGTCATGAATTCTTTAAATTCGGCACTGGTGAAACATGGCCCGTTGTCACTAACCAGTGTGTCAGGCAGGCCGTGGGTGGCAAACATGGCCCTCAGGCTTTCAATGGTGGCGGTGGCGGTGCTTCCCGACATTATTTCAATTCAATCCATTTTGAAAAAGCATCCACCATCACCAGGAACATTTTGCCGAGAAACGGGCCCACATAGTCAACATGGATCCTCGACCATGGTCTGGAGGGCCAGGACCACAAACTTAGTGGTGCCTCTCTGGGCGCGTTGCTCAACTGAGCACATACGCTGCATTGCCGTACACAGGACTCTAAGTCAGAGTCGATACCGGGCCACCACACGTGGGATCTGGCTATCGCTTTCATCATTACTATACCCGGGTGTGTGCTGTGGAGACCCGAGATGAACGTCTCCCTGCCCCTTTTGGGTAGCACTACGCAGTTACCCCTCAACAGACAGTCTGTCTGAATGGACAGCTCGTCCTTTCACCACTGGAACGGCTTGATTAGCTCTTGCATTTCAACGGGGATGCTGGCCCAGCTCCCATGCAGCACACAGTTTTTTAATAGGGACAGCTGAGGATCTTGGCTGGTCCAAGTCCTAATCTGGTGGGCCGTGACAATGATTTATCATTTTCAAACACTTCCATGACCATCAACAAGTCTGCGGGCTGTGCCACCATCAACAAGTTTGCAGGCTGCGCCATTTCCACCCCCGTGGTGGGCAATGGTAGCCGACTGAGAGCATCCGCACAGTTCTCGGTGCCTGGTCTGTGGCGGATGGTATAGTTATACGCTCATAGTGCGAGTGCCCACCTTTGTATGCGGGCTGAGGCATTAGTATTTATCTCCTTGTTTTCAGCGAACAGGGATGTGAGGGGCTTGTGACCGGTTTCCAGCTCAAATATGAGGCCAAACAGGTACTGATGCATTTTCTTTACCCCGAACACACACGCTAACGCCTCTTTCTCAATCATGCTGTAGGCCCTCTCGGCCATAGACAAGCTCCTCGAAGCATAGGTGATAGGTTGCAACTTCCCCGCAACATTAGCTTGTTGTAATACACATCCGACTCCGTACGATGACGTGTCACATGCTAGCACAAGTCTTTTACACGGGTTATACAATACAAGCAGCTTGTTGGAGCATAAAATGTTTCTGGCTTTCTCAAAAGCAATTACTTGGTTTTCTCACCTTTACGCAATAACACATGTAGAGGCTTTAAGAGGGTGCTTAACCTCGGTAGGAAGTTATCAAAATAGTTGAGGAGTCCCAGGAATGACCGCAGCTCTGTGACGTACTGTGGTCTGGGAGCGTTCCTGATAGCCTCTGTCTTGGCGTCTGTGGGCCAAATGCCGTCCGCCGCGATCTTTCTCCCCAAAAACTCCACTTCTGTTGCCATGAAGATGCATTTCGACCTCTTCAGCCGCAGCCCTACGCGATCCAGTCGCTGGAGGTCCTCCTCCAGGTTTTGTAGGTGCTCGAAGGTGTCCCGACCCGTGACCAATATGTCGTCCTGAAAAACCACCATGTGTGGTACCGACTTGAGTAGGCTCTCCATGTTTCTCTGGAAGATCGCTGCAGCCGACAGAATTCCAAATTGGCATCTGTTGTCGATGAACAGTCCCTTGTGCGTGTTGATGCAGGTGAGGCCCTTCGAAGACTCCTCCAGCTCCTGCGTCATGTAGGCCGAAGTCAGGTCGAGCTTGGTGAACGTCTTGCCTCCTGCCAGCATCGCAAATAGGTCGTCTGCCTTAGGTAGCAGGTATTGGTCCTGTAGCGAGAAACGATTAATAGTTACTTTACAATTGCCGCAAATCCTGACCGTGCCATCACTTTTGAGTACTGCAACAATCGGGCTGGCCCACTCGCTGAATTCCACTGGGGAGATGATGCCCTCGCATTGCAGCCTGTCCAGCTCGATTTCCACTCTCTCCCTCATCATGTGAGGTACCGCTCGCGCCTTGTGGTGAATGGGTCGTGCCTCTGGGACCAAGTGGATCCGCACCTACGCCCCGGAAAAGTTTCTAATGCCTGGCTCAAAAAGGGAAGGAAATTTGTTAAGAACCTGGGTACATGAGGCCTCATCGACATGTGATAGCGCTCGGATGCCATCTCAGTTCCAGCGGATTTTTCCCAGCCAGCTCCTTCCAAGCAGTGTGGGGCCATCGCCCGGGACAATCCAGAGTGGCAGTTCATGCACCGTGTCCTCGTAGGTGACCTTGACCATGGCGCTGCCCAGGACAGTGATGAGCTCTTTGGTATACATTCTCAGTTTCATGTGGATGGGGCTCAGGGCTGGTCTGAGTGCTTTGTTGCACCACAGTCTCTCAAACATCTTTTTACTCTGATGGATTGGCTAGCGACAGTGTCCAGTTCCATGGCTACGGGTAAGCCATTCAATTTTACATTTAGAATTATAGGTGGACATTTCGTCGAAAATGTGTGCACCCCGTGTACTTCAGCATCTGCCTCCTCTCTCTGAGGCTGGAAATTGCTTTGATCCACCATGGACCGATCTCCCTCTGCCACGTGATGGTTAGCAGGTTTTGCAGAGCTTGCAGCTCGTCTGCAAGCTCGTTGGAGGTGCCCTATTGTTCCACAGCTCTTGCAAACATATCCTTTGAAGCGGCATGAATAGGCTGAATGGAAGCCTCCACAACGCCAACAAGATGTGAATTGCCTTGCATTCATCCTTTGTTGCGGACTCTGAATCATCTGGTCACCTGAGGCCTGCTGGCAGTTGCAGACTCGTGGTTTCTGCCCTGTACATTTCTACTCGCAAATACAGTTCCAGTTAATTTATGAACATTGCTAGCACTTGTGTGCTGAGAGATTTGTTTGGTGATATCACTGGTGGATATAAACGCCTGTGCTATCGCAATGGCCTTACTGAGGGTCGGTGTCTCTACAGTCAAAAGTTTTCGTAGGATGGTCTCATGGCCAGTGCCCAGTACAAAAAGGTCTCTGAGCATTTGCTCCAGGTAGCCACCAAACTCACATTGTCCTGGAAGTCGTCTTAGCTCGGCGACGTAGCTCGCCACTTCCTGACCTTCAGATCGCTGGCACGTGTAGAACCGATACCTTGCCATCAGCACGCTCTCCTTCGGGTTAAGATGCTCCTGAACCAGTGTACACAGCTCCTCATACGACTTATCTGTGGGATTCTTCATGAGGCTGTAGGTTGGTGCCCCGCAGACTGTGAGGAGGACCACTCTCCTTTTTGCAGCGCTTCCTTCTCCGTCCAGCTCGTTGGCTACAAAGTACTGGTCTAGCCGTTCGACATAGGCTTCCCAGTCCTCACCCCCGAGAACTTCTCCAGGATGCCCACAGTTTGCTGCATCTTTGCGTTGGATTCGTATATTCGTCGCCAGTTATTGTGTTCCTAACACAGATGATGCTGCATACAGGGAGGTTAAAGTAACAGTGACCTCAGTCTTTAATAAGACACTCCAGAGTGGGGAACAGGCCTTAGGGGTCGGTTTATATACTCCCAAGAGATGCTGGGATCCCTTGGGACTTCAGGGGATGCGCTCCCTGGTGGCGGAACATGGGAGTGCTTGCTTTACACAACATCTCCTTTTCCAGTATTTATCCAATTCCCATTTGAAAGTTACTATTGAATCTGCTCCCACCGCCCTTTCAGGCAGCGCGTTCCCGATCACAACAACTCGCTGCTTAAACACATTCTCCTCCTCTCCCCCTCTGGTTCTTTTGCCAATTACCTTAAACCCGTGTCCCTCTGGTTACCGACCCTCCTGCCCCGGGGAACAGTTTCTCCCGATCTACTCGATCAAAACCCCCGATGATTTTGAACACCTCAATCAAATCTCCCCTTACTCTTCTCCGCTCTAAGGAGAACAACTCCAGGGTCTCTGGTCTAGACACACCACTGAAATCAATGTTTCCTTCTAATTCTTTTGTGGGGGTGTGTGTGGCCCATTTAAGGGGCAGGTGCGCCCCCTTTAGAAACATAGAAACATAGAAAATAGTTGCAGGTGTAGGCCATTCGGCCCTTCTAGCCTGCACCGCCATTCAATGAGTTCATGGCTGAACATGCAACTTCAGTACCCCATTCCTGCTTTCTCGCCATACCCCTTGATCCCCCTAGTAGTAAGGACTTCATCTAACTCCTTTTTGAATATATTTAGTGAATTGGCCTCAACAACTTTCTGTGGTAGAGAATTCCACAGGTTCACCACTCTCTGGGTGAAGAAGTTTCTCCTCATCTCGGTCCTAAATGGCTTACCCCTTATCCTTAGACTGTGACCCCTGGTTCTGGACTTCCCCAACATTGGGAACATTCTTCCTGCATCTAACCTGTCTAAACCCATCAGAATTTTAAACGTTTCTATGAGGTCCCCTCTCATTCTTCTGAACTCCAGTGAATACAAGCCCAGTTGATCCAGTCTTTCTTGATAGGTCAGTCCCGCCATCCCGGGAATCAGTCTGGTGAACCTTCGCTGCACTCCCTCAATAGCAATAATGTCCTTCCTCAAGTTAGGAGACCAAAACTGTACACAATACTCCAGGTGTGGCCTCACCAAGGCCCTGTACAACTGTAGCAACACCTTCCTGCCCCTGTACTCAAATCCCCTCGCTATGAAGGCCAACATACCATTTGCCTTCTTAACCACCTGCTGTACCTGCATGCCAACCTTCAATGACTGATGTACCATGACACCCAGGTCTCGTTGCACCTCCCCTTTTCCTAATCTGTCACCATTCAGATAATAGTCTGTCTCTCTGTTTTTACCACCAAAGTGGATAACCTCACATTTATCCACATTATACTTCATCTGCCATGCATTTGCCCACTCACCTAACCTATCCAAATCACTCTGCAGCCTCATAGCATCCTCCTCGCAGCTCACACTGCCACCCAACTTAGTGTCATCCTCAAATTTGGAGATACTACATTTAATCCCCTCGTCTAAATCATTAATGTACAGTGTAAACAGCTGGGGCCCCAGCACAGAACCTTGCGGTACCCCACTAGTCACTGCCTGCCATTCTGAAAAGTACCCATTTACTCCTACTCTTTGCTTCCTGTCTGACAACCAGTTCTCAATCCACGTCAGCACACTACCCCCAATCCCATGTGCTTTAACTTTGCACATTAATCTCTTGTGTGGGACCTTGTCGAAAGCCTTCTGAAAGTCCAAATATACCACATCAACTGGTTCTCCCTTGTCCACTCTACTGGAAACATCCTCAAAAAATTCCAGAAGATTTGTCAAGCATGATTTCCCTTTCACAAATCCATGCTGACTTGGACCTATCATGTCACCTCTTTCCAAATGCGCTGCTATGACATCCTTAATAATTGATTTCATCATTTTACCCACTACCGATGTCAGGCTGACCGGTCTATAATTCCCTGTTTTCTCTCTCCCTCCTTTTTTAAAAAGTGGGGTTACATTGGCTACCCTCCACTCGCTAGGAACTGATCCAGAGTCAATGGGATGTTGGAAAATGACTGTCAATGCATCCGCTATTTCCAAGGCCACCTCCTTAAGTACTCTGGGATGTAGTCCATCAGGCCCTGGGGATTTATCGGCCTCCAATCCCATCAATTTCCCCAACACAATTTCCCGACTAATAAGGATCTCCCTCAGTTCCTCCTTCTTACTAGACCCTCCGACCCCTTTTATATCCGGGGTGGGGTTTATAAGTGGGGTTGTTGCATACGCGGAACTTAACATTGGAAAAGCCAGTCCCAGGCCAGCGGAGATCTGTGCAGCTTAGAAGGATCATTGACCGAAGTCCCTCATCCCTGGAACCATTCTCGTAAACCTCCCTCTGCTCCCTCACTGAGGCCTTCACATCCTTCCTAAAGTGCTGTGCCCAGAATTGGACACAATACTCCAGTTGAGGCCGAACCCGTTCTTTATACAGGTCCATCATAACCTCCTTGCTTTTGTACTCTGTGCCTCTATTTATGAAGCCCAGGATCTCAGAAGCTTTTTTAACGGCTTTCTCAACCTGCCCTGTCCCCTTCAGCTATTTGTGCACACATACCCCCAGGTCTCTCTGTTCCTGCACCCCCTTTAGGATTTTACCTGTTAGTTTATAATGCCTCTCCTCATTCTTTCTACCAAAATGTATCACTTCACACTTCTGTAGTAAATTGTACCTGCCATGTGCTTGCCCATTTCACCAGCCTGTTAGTGCCCTCCTCATCGTTTACTACATTTCTGAGTTTTGCATCATCTGCAAACTGTGGAATTATGCCCTGTATAATCACAATCACTAAGGAGGTGGTATTCAGCAAGATAATGGGATTAAAGGCGGATAAATCCCCTTGACAGGATGGCTTGCATCCTAGTGTCTTAAGAGAAGTAGCGACAGGGATTGTGGATGCATTGGTTGTAATTTACCAAAATTGCCTGAATTCTGGGGCGGTCCCAGCAGATTGGAAAACTGCAGATGTACGCACCTATTCAAAAAAGGAGGCAGACAAAAAGCAGGAAACTATAGACCAGTTAGCCTAACATCTGTGGTTGGGAAAATGTTGGAGTCCATTATTCAAGAAGCAGTAGCAGGACATTTGGAAAAGCAAAATTCGATCAGGCAGAGTCAGTTTGAATTTATGAAGGGGAAGTCATGTTTGACAAATTTGCTGGAGTTCTTTGAGGGTGTAATGAACAGGGTGGATAAAGGGGAACCAGTGGATGTGGTGTATTTGAACTTCCAGAAGGCATTTGACAAGGTGCCACACAAAAGGTTACTGCACAAGATAAAAGTTCACAGGGTTGGGGATAATATATTAGAATGGATAGAGGATTGGCTAACAAACAGAAAACAGAGAGTCAGGATAAATGGTTCATTCTTTGGTTGGCAATCAGTAACTAGTGGGGTGCCCTTGCTCTCTTCCTCACTCCCTCCCTCGCTTCTTCCTCCCTCCCTCGCTCCCTCTCTCGCTCCCTCCCTCGCTCCCTCCCTCGCTCCCTCCCTCATTCCCTCTCACGCTCCCTCCCTTGTTCCCTCCCTCCCTTGTTCCCTCCCTCCCTCGCTTCCTCCCTCGCTCTCCCGCTCCCTCTCTCGCCTGCTGCCTCCCTCCCAGATCCTGTGGTTTTGCTCTGTGCCATTGAGGTGTTTGTAGGTTTTCCCGTCTCTGGGTCTAATGGCTCGCGCTTGGTGGGAGTCAGCCCTTGGAGGGTGTAACTGAGAATTGTGGAAATGTATTTTTTAAAGCTGCATTACACTGTTTTTTGTACCCTTTTTGACATAAAAGAAAATGGAGTCCTGGTCCTTCCAGAAACTTCTGCAACAGACAGTCTGTTTGCATAAACAGACTAACCCGGACTGGAACTGCTGATAGCTAATTAATAGCCACCGGACAACATTAAACTGTCCTGCTGAGACAAGTACCATCCATTGTGCTCCCCTGTATTATCCATGCAGCACCAATTCACCCCCCTAAGAGATAATCAAATTACCAGCCATTACCTCTTGTACAGAACTCATTTAAAATATGCAAGAAGCCAAGTACCCAATCAACCACTATGGAAATCATGGGCCCAAATAACTGACCAGGAAACTGGACAATCCTGACACAATGCAAGGCCGGTAATAGCACATTATCACACCCTAATCGAGTAATGGCTGACTGGCCCACCAATAACTCTGACAAAGGAATCATTTGGAAACAATGTCAAGACAAGAATGTGGTAATTATTAACTCTTTATCTGTATTCACTGACTGAAAAGGCAGAACCAATACACAGGGTGGGACCATAACTTGTTTTTTACTGTATAAATACCTCGTGAAACTGTACCATATTGGGGGTCTTCACTTAGCCTTTGACTGAGTGAGACTCTTCCCTTGCTGCAAGTAAAAATGAAAAGAACATCTCCCGGAGCTGAAGGTGTCAGAGTCGTATATCGTGCGTCGAGATTTCGACAGAATGTCAGGAAGTGAGCAAGTTGTGAAAGGTCAGACCGAGGGCAGATGTTGGCCGATTCTCCTCCTCCCAGAGAACAGAGGGCCTGGGGAGATCAGGTCCCGGCTCATGCAGAGATGAAGGGTTTGTCATATGAGGAAAGGTTGAGCAGGTTGGGCCTGTACTCATTGGAGTTTAGAAGAATGAGAGGTGATCTTATTGAAACGTATAAGATTCTGAGAGGGATTGACAGGGTAGATGCAGAGAGGATGTTTCCCCTCGTGGGGGAATCTAGAACTAGGGGGCATAGTCTCAGAATAAGGGGCCGCCCATTTAAGACGGAGATGAGGAGTAATTTGAAGAGGGTGGTGAACCTGTGGAATTCTCTGCCCCAGAGAGCTGTGGAGGCTGGGTCACTGAATATATTTAAAGTGGAGATAGACAGATTTTTGAACGATAAGGGAGTAAAGGGTTATGGGGAGCGGACGGGGAAATGGAGCTGAGTCCATGATCAGATCAGCCCTGATCTTATCGAATGGCGGAGCAGGCTCGAGGGGCCGAATGGCCGACTCCTGCTCCTATTTCTGATGGATGCGGATTCACTGATTTTGTTCCGGTGAGAGCGGGACCTGTTTCTGTGAGGTGAGAAGCACTTTGTACAAGAGGCAAGTATCCAGTCACATAAATCAGGGAGCGTGTGATCTCCTGGAATCATTTAGAGGCGGCCGGTGGGGAATTTTCCAGCCCCCCCCCCGCCAATCGCCCTGGTTTTGCGCCTCTCGCTGTCTGTATCGGGACACCCAGAGAGTCTGGTCCAGTCTGTGGTCTTCACCCAGGCAGAGCTGAGGTTGGGTGAGAGCGACGTGCAAGAGAGGGAGGGAGAGAGGGAGGGAGAGAGAGAGACACCGATCACACAAAAATCGATTTATTGCATTGTGTTAAGACGGAAGGAGCACGATCTGGGCACAGGTCGCTCCCAGGCCCCGGACAGACGGACGGACAGACACTTGAAATGAAGAAAATCAGTAAACAATGAACCTGCTAGGCAACACGACAATCACAAACTATTAACAAGTGCACACAGGCGCTGAGAGAGTCAGCAACAGTGAGGGAGGCCGGCCTCTCGCTGGCTCACACTTTCTCAGTTCTTGCCGTTCCATTTATTTGCCTTTGTGGATTTACCTGGGGGAGAAGAGAAACAGAAATTAATTCAGTCCCAGTGAGGCTCAGGGTCAGCTCAAGGAGCAGCATCACATCTTCCGATCGGGCACTCCACATCCAGTCCAACAATTTCACATCATAACCACTACCAATCTTTGGTTCCCTCTCCTCCCTGTTTTTAACAAAAACTCTCCCCTATTTATTTTTGTTTTGTTTCTCTCTGTTTCCCGCGGCAGCTGGCGATCATTCCGTCTTTCACACTCGATCTACACGCATCTTTTGTTTCCCAACTTGTGCCATTACCATCTCCAGTCGGCCCATCATCCCCTTTGTCTCTAATCTCTCCTGCCTTCCACTCTATCACTGACCTTCCCTTTTGTTCTGCCCCCCTCCCCTCACCCTCCCTCTCCCCCGCCCCCCCCTTCTCCTCCCCCCTTGCCTTCCCCCTCCCCCTCCCATCTCCCCCTCCTCTGTCCCCCCTCCCTTCCCCTCCCCCTCCCCCGTCCACCCTTCCCTTCTCCCCTCCCCATTCCTTCCCCCTCCCCCCCCCATCTCCCCCACCCCAGCACCTCCCCTTGCCCTCCCCCTCCCCCGCTCCCCTCCCCTCCCTCTCCCCCGCCCCCCCCTCTCCCCTACCCCCTTGCCTTCCCCCTCCCATCTCCCCCTCCCCCGCTCCCCTCCCCTCCCTCTCCCCCTCTCCCCTACCCCCCCTTCTCCTCCCCCCTTGCCTTCCCCCTCCCATCTCTCCCTCCCCTGTCCCCCTCCCTTCCCCCGTCCACCCTTCCCTTCTCCCCTCCCCATTCCTTCCCCCTCCCTCTCCCATCTCCCCCACCCCAGCCCCTCCCCTTGCCCTCCCCCTCCCCCGCTCCCCTCCCCTCCTTCTCCCCCTCTCCCCTACCCCCCCTTCTCCTCCCCCCTTGCCTTCCCCCTCCCATCTCCCCCTCCCCTGTCCCCTCCCATCTCCCCCTCCCCCTCCCCCGTCCACCCTTCCCTTCTCCCCTCCCCATTCCTTCCCCCCTCCCCCTCCCATCTCCCCCACCCCAGCCCCTCCCCTTGCCCTCCCCCTCCCCCGCTCCCCTCCCCTCACTCTCCCCCGTCCCCTGCCCCCCCTCCCCCTCCCCTGCCTCCCCCTCCCCTGCCTCCCCTATCCTCCCCCTATCCTCCCCCTCCCCTGCCTCCCCTATCCTCCCCCTCCCCTGCCTCCCCCTCCCCTGCCTCCCCTACCCTCCCCCTCCCCCTGCCTCCCCTACCCTCCCCCTCCCGCTCCCCCACACTTAATAATCTGTTACATT
This sequence comes from Pristiophorus japonicus, assembly GCF_044704955.1. Lineage (NCBI taxonomy): Eukaryota > Metazoa > Chordata > Chondrichthyes > Pristiophoridae > Pristiophorus > Pristiophorus japonicus. The sequence goes on from NC_091995.1 coordinate 98,368,982, forward strand.
TTGAACACTCTCCACTGAGGAAGGGTCACAGACCCGAAACTTTAACTCTCTCTCTCTCTCTCCACAGACGCTGCCCTGACCCACTGAGATTTCCAGCATTCTCTGTTTTTATTCCAGATTCCAGCATCCGCAGTATTTTGCTGTTGTGTTCGAGAAATTAATTCAGCTGTAGTTGAGCAGGAACGGGGGGAAGTGAGGGTGTGTGTGTCGGTCACTCCAGGGCCCAGTATTGGGACAATGGGCAGGGCAGGGTTGAAGACCAGCAGAAACACTCGTGCATTTCCTTGCTCGAGTACCGCACAGCGCTGGAATATCCTCACCGGCTCACTCCCGAGACACAAATACTGGGACTCGACATTTCTCAAATACTCTCCCGGCACGAGTGTGTTGGGGCACGGAGTTGTGATCTTGCCTCTATATCAGCAACGATAGATGTGTTACTGTGATTAGATATAATATGGGATCATTAGGAGCAGGAGGCGGCCATTCAGCCCCTCGAGCTTGTTCTGCCATTCAACGGGATCGCGGCTGATCTACGAGCGAACTCCATCCGCCCGCCTTTGGCCCATATCCCTTCCAAGAGATTGGCTACTGGGGAACGGGGGCCCAGGATTGGCTACTGGGAAATGGGGGCCCAGGATTGGTTAATGGGGAACGGGGGCCCAGGATTGGCTACTGGGAAATGGGGGCCCAGGATTGGTTAATGGGGAATGGGGGCTCAGGATTGGCTACTGGGGAATGGGGGCCCAGGATTGGTTAATGGGGAACGGGGGCTCAGGATTGGCTACTGGGGAATGGGGGATGGGGGCCCAGGATTGGTTAATGGGGAACGGGGGCTCAGGATTGGCTACTGGGGAATGGGAACTTGAGATTGGTTACTGAGGGACGGGAGCTCGGAATTGGTTGCTGGGGAACGGGAGCTCAAGATTGGATACTGAGGGACGGGAGCTCGGGATTGGCTGCTGGGAAATGGGAGCTCAGGATTGGTTACTAGGAATGGGAGCTCGGGATTGGTTACTGGGAGCTCGGGATTGGTTACTGAGGGACGGGAGCTCGGGATTGGTTACTGAGGGACGGGAGCTCGGGATTGGTTACTGAGGGACGGGAGCTCGGGATTGGTTACTGAGGGACGGGAGCTCGGGATTGGTTACTGGGGGACGGGAGCTTGGTATTGGCTAATGGGGAACGGGAGCTTGGGATTGGCTAATGGGGAACGGGAGCTTGGGATTGGCTAATGGGGAACGGGAGCTTGAGATTGGTTATTGGGGAATGGGAGCCTTGGATTTTTTACTGGGGAGAGGGTTCGGGGGGATGAACAAATTGACCCCTGAGATGAGCACAATGTCGGGCAGGCTGAGGCTGAGCAGAAGGAAGGGACACAGGGAGTGGGTTTAATCCTGTCACCGAGATGGTTAGCACGTGGAATCGAGGACAGAGAGTGGGAACCATTAGAGGGAGAGAGTGAGGAGCGGGGCGATGGAGAGGGGTGAGTCCTGGGCCCAGCCTATGGGACGTTGGACAATGTTCCAGTCCCGGGACAGATTCTGAGATCACAAACCTTCTCCCTTCTGACATTGATCAGTTCTGATTATTTATTTTTGAAACAGAATTTAAAAATCTCCTCCATCTCCCCCCCCGCCCCCCCCCCCACCCCCCCCACCCCCACCCCCCGCAATTCTCGTCCTCCTTCCCAGGGTGAAGGCCCTGGGCTCTGATACATTCTTCACGTGTGTAGACTGGCTATTCAACTACCCCAGGCATCACATTCAAGCCCAATCCGTTCCCTCACTCTGCGGACAATTACAGCACAGAAAGAGGCCATTGGGCCCATTGTGCCACTGCTAGGTCTAGGATCTTCACCTAGAATGGTGCCCCCTGACCCCATTCCCTGCTGACCCCATTCACCCCGACCCCATTCCCCCTGACCCCATTCCCTGCTGACCCCATTCCCTGCTGACCCCATTCCCTGCTGACCCCATTCACCCCTGACCCCTTTCACCCCGACCCCATTCCCCCTGACCCCATTCCCTACTGACCCCATTCACCCCTGACCCCCATTCACCCCTGACCCCATTCCCCACTGACACCATTCCCCACTGACACCATTCCCCGCCCTTTCCCTTAAATTCTTTCTCTTCAAATCCTTAACCAAGTCCCTTTTCACTGATGTTCCAGCCTTGGCCTCAGTTTCCCCTGTGGCTGTTCCCTGTTCTATTAACCCTCTGTGTGAAGACATATCCTCAAACTTCCCTCTCTGAGATGGTCTCAGACAGAGTCACAGAAAACCATGGCTACAAGAGCGGGTCAGAGGCTGGGTATTCTGCGGTGAGTGTCTCACCTCCTGACCCCCCAAAGCCTTTCCCCCATCTACAAGGCACAAGTCAGGAGTGTGATGGAACACTCCCCACTTGCCTGGATGAATTGCAGCTCCAACAACACTCGAGAAGCTCGACACCATCCAGGACAAAGCAGCCCGCTCGATCGACACGCTACCCACCACCTTCAACACTCACTCCCTCCACCACCGGCGCCCCCTGGCTGCAGTGTGTACCATCTACAAGATGCACTGCAGCAACTCGCCAAGGCTTCTTCGGCAGCACCTCCCAAACCCGCGACCTCTACCGCCTAGAAGGACAAGGGCAGCAGGCGCATGGGAACACCACCACCTCCACGTTCCCCTCCCAGTCACACACCGTCCCGACTGGGAAATATATCGGCCGTTCCTTCATCGTCGCTGGGTCACAATCCTGGAACTCCCTCCCTAACAGCACTGTGGGAGCACCTTCACCACACGGACTGCAGCGGTTCAAGAAGGCGGCTCACCACCACCTTCTCAAGGGGCAATTAGGGACGGGCAATAAATGCCGGCCTGGCCAGCAACGCCCACATCCCAGGAACTAATGAAAAACACACACAGGGAGAGCTGCTCTCGTCATTTCACTAGATACACGGACCTGTGTAGTGCCACATCACTACCTGCGTCCTGACTGATCAGTCCTTCCCGAACACAGCAGGTACAGTCCCACTGACATCACCCAACACAGCACAGTGCGGGGGAGGGGCCAGAGAATCCGGGAAAGGGGCAATCCCACCCGGAGTCACTACGGGGGCTGAGACTGCGGGTCTGCCGTGTCTGGTTCCCACCGTGTGCCTGGGGGTTTATCACTTCACCGCCCAAGCCCCAGAGCAGCTCAGTCGATATTCAATCTCAGCCGTGTCCAGTGCCGGTGCTGATCACTGGATCACCCTGATCACTGGATTACCCCCCTGATCACTAGATCTCCCCAATCACTGGATTGTCCTGATCACTGGATCACCCAATCCATGCATTGGTCTGATCACTGGATCATCCCGATCATTGGGTCACCCCTGATCACAGGATCACCCGATCACTGGATCATGTTGATCAATGGATCACTCTGATCACTTGACCATCCTGATCACTGGATCACACAATCCCTGTATCGGTCTGAACGCTGGATCATCCCGATCACTGGATCACCCAGACCACTGCATTGACTGGATCACCCCGGTCACTAGATCATTCCGATCACTGGATTACCCCAATCATTGGATCATCTTGATCACCCCAATCACCGGATCACATGGATCATCCCGGTCACTGGATCACCTGGATCATCCCGGTCACTGGATCACCTGAATCACCCCAGTCACTGGATCACCCCGGTCACTGGATCACCCCAATCACTGGATCGCATGGATCATCCCGGTCACTGGATCACCTGGATCATCCTGATCACAGGATCACCGGATCGCAATGATCACTATGCTTTGGCCATCGCTGTGCCGGCTCACCCACAGATGGGCCTTTCGAGAGAAGGTGATTGTTTTTATTGGGAAACACCGGTGAAGATCTAAATCCCTCAGTCCGGTCAATGTCCCAGTCGGAGAGAAAACCAATCATGAGTTCAGATCCAAAACCGCCAACCTCCCCCTCCGTAATATCGCCCGTCTCTGCCCTGCCTCAGCTCGTTCACTGAAACCATCATCCATGTTGTGTTACCTCCACTCCTGGCCGGCCTCCCACATTCTACCCTACGTAAACTTCAGCTCATCCAAAACTCGGCTGCCCCGTGTCCTAACTCGCACCGAGTCCCGCTCACCCATCACCCCCTGTGCTCGCTGCCCCGTGTCCTAACTCACACCGAGTCCCGCTCACCCATCACCCTCTGTGCTCACTGCCCCGTGTCCTAACTCGCACCGAGTCCCGCTCACCCATCACCCCCTGTGCTCGCTGACCTAATTGGCTTCCAGTCCAACATTGCCTTGATTTCAAAATTCTCATCCTTGTTTTCAAATCCCTCCATGGCCCTCGCCCCCTCCCTATCTCCAGCCCCACAACCCCCCCGAGATCTCTGCACCTCTCTAATTCTGGCCTATTTTCATCACCCCAATATTGGTGGCCGTGCCTTCAGCTGCCTGGGCCCCAAGCTCTGGAACTCCCTCCCTAAACCTCTCCACCTCTCTCTCCTCCTTTAAGACGCTCCTTAAAACCTACCTCTTTGACCAAGCTTCTGGTTACCGGCCCTAATATCGCCTTACGTGGCTGGGTTCCCGAAACGTCTGATGCTGGGATGTGAGCCAGCAGTGTGGTGATGATCGACTCCTTTCAGTTACTTGGTGGCAATAGCAGGCTTGTATTGAGTGTGGAGTGTCACAGTCATTCATGAATCATGCTAGCCCTGGGCAACAGGCTCTGATTGACTCTGAGCTCCCGCCGACAATGTTAGCTTTGGCCCAGGTGCAGGAGGTGCTTTGGTTCTGGGTTGGAGGTTAGTGGGTTTGCTGATGGAGGCTGAGGGCAGATGTGTGGAGAGGGACGGTGGGTGTCTGTTAGCTCATGTCCACTGACAGGAAAATGGAAATCAGGGCCAGTCCATGCATCGTTGTGTAAAAGGTGGATTGACTGAGTTGCAGTCAGCCTTTCGGTGCGACACTTTGTGTAACCACCGGCCAACATAAACCTCATGGAATGGATTGCTGCACTAAGATAGAAGGACGGCTAAATTCAGCCACTTTGAACCTGGCGGAAGGCAGGGGATTCCAGCCAGGGCCTGAGGTCCAGTAAATGAGGACATTGCGTTTCCGCGTCTCTGTGCCTGTGACTCCAGCTCGGTCAGCGGTCCCCGAGCATCACCTGCGGGCGGACTGCTGCCTGAACACACGCTCCCCCCTCAGCGCCCACGGGACAATCAGCCACCGCTGGGGTGGTGGAACCAACTCGGCTAAAGTTAGCACAAAAGCAAAAAACTGTGGATGCTGGAATCTGCAATAAAACCTCGGTCCATATCTTGCTCCCTTTCCTCCCATCTTTTAACCCCCACCCCCCCCCCCCCCCCCCCACCGATCTTATGTAATTTTTCTCTTTGTCTCCAATGGCAGTGGGTCATTATCCCGCCATTCAGACCCTATCCAGACTGACCTGTTTCTAACTTCTGTCGTCACCATCTCACTTCTTCCCATCATCCCTTTCGTCTCTCTAATCTCTCCTGCCTTCCCCCCGATCACAGACCTTCCCTTTTGTTCTCTCCTCCCCTCCCCCTTTCATTGCTCGTTAAGAATCTCCTCGTTTCGAACATTCGCCAGTTCCGACAAAGGGTCATTGACCCGAAACGTTAACCCTTGTTTCTCTCTCCACAGACGCTGCCTGACCCGCTCAGCTAAAGTTAGCACCAATTCAGACTTTGTTCCTTGATTCGAGCTCGGCCGTTCAGCAGTGAAATCAGGAGGCACTTTTTCCACACACGGGATAGTGGTGCTCCCTGGCCTACATTGACTCTGGTCCAGCAACGCCTCTCCTTGTCTCTGTAATCTCCTCCGGCCCCACAATTGTAGGGCAGGACAGGTGGATAAGGTGGTTAAGAATGCATACGGAATACTTGCCTTTATTAGCCGAGGCATAGAAAACAAGAGCAGGGAGGTTATGCTTGAAACATAGAAACATAGAAAATAGGTGCAGGAGTAGGCCATTCGACCCTTCGAGCCTGCACCGCCATTCAATATGATCATGGCTGATCATTCCCTCAGTACCCCTTTCCTGCTTTCTCTCCATACCCCTTGATCCCTTTAGCCATAAGGGCCACATCTAACTCCCTTTTGAATATATCCAATGAACTGGCATCAACAACTCTCTGCGGCAGGGATTTCCACAGGTTAACAACTCTCTGAGTGAAGAAGTTTCTCCTCATCTCAGTCCTAAATGGCTTATCCCTTATCCTTAGACAGTGTTCCCTGGTTCTGGACTTCCTCAACATCGGGAACATTCTTCCTGCATCTAACCTGTCCAGTCCCGTCAGAATCTTATATGTTTCTATGAGATCTCCTCTCATCCTTCTAAATTCCAGTGAATACAGGCCCAGTCAATCCAGTCTCTCCTCATATGTCAGTCCTGCCATCCCGGGAATCAGTCTGGTGAACATTCGCTGCACTCCCTCAATAGCAAGAACGTCCTTCCTCAGATTAGGAGACCAAAACTGAACACAATATTCCAGGTGAGGCCTCACTAAGGCCCTGTACAACTGCAGTAAGACCTCCCTGCTCCTATACTCAAATCCCCTCGCTATGAAGGCCAACATACCATTTGCCTTCTTCACCGCCTGCTGTACCTGCATGCCAACTTTCAATGACTGATGAACCATGACACCCAGGTCTTGTTGCACCTCCCCTTTTCCTAATCTGCCGCCATTCAGATAATATTCTGCCTTTGTGTTTTTACCACCAAAGTGGATAACCTCACATTTATCCACATTATACTGCATCTGCAGCCTCTTAGCATCTTCCTCACAGCTCACACTGCCACCCAGCTTAGTGTAATCTGCAAACTTGGAGATATTACACTCAATTCCTTCATCTAAATCATTAATGTATATTGTAAATAGCTGGGGTCCCAGTACTGAGCCCTGCGGCACTCCACTAGTCACTGCCCACCATTCTGAAAAGTACCCGTTTATCCCAACTCTTTGCTTCCTGTCTGCCAACCAGTTCTCTATCCATGTCAGTACATTACTCCCAATACCATGTGCTTTAATTTTGTACACCAATCTCTTGTGTGGGACCTTGTCAAAAGCCTTTTGAAAGTCCAAATACACCACATCCACTGGTTCTCCCTTGTCCACTCTACCAGTTACATCCTCAAAAAATTCTAGAAGATTTGTCAAGCATGATTTCCCTTTCATAAATCCATGCTGACTTTAACCGATCCTATCACTGCTTTCCAAATGCGCTGCTATTTCATCTTTAATAATTGATTCCAACATTTTCCCCACTACCAATGTCAGGCTAACCGGTCTATAATTCCCTGTTTTCTCTCTCCCTCCTTTCTTAAAAAGCTACCCTCCAGTCAATGGGAACTGATCCAGAGTTGATAGACTGTTGGAAAATGATCACCAATGCATCCACTATTTCTAGAGGCACTTCCTTAAGTACTCTGGGATGCAGACTATCAGGCCCCAGGGATTGAACTGTATAAAATGCTAGTTGGGCCACAGCTGGAGTACTGTGTGCAGTTCTGGTCACCACATTACAGGAAAGATGTGATTGCACTGGAGAGGGTGCAGAGGAGATTTACGAGGATGTTGCCAGGACTGGAGAATTTTAGCGATGAGGAAAGATTGGATAGGCTGGGGTTGTTTTCCTTGGAACAGAGGAGGCTGAGGGGAGACCTGATTGAGGTGTATAAAATTATGAGGGGCCTGGATAGAGTGGATAGGACGGACCTATTTCCCTTAGCAGAGGGGTCAATAACCAGAGGGCATAGATTGAAAGTAATTGGGGGGAGGATTAGAGGGGTTTTGAGGGAAACATATTTTCACCCAGAGGGTGGTGGGGGTCTGGAACTCACGGCCTGAAAGGGTGGTAGAGGCAGAAACCCTCACCACATTTAAAAAGTACCTGGATGTGCACCTGAAGTGCCGTAACCTACAGGGCTACGGACCGAGAGCGGGAAAGTGGGATTAGGCTGGGTAGCTCTTTGTCGGCCGGCGCGGACACGATGGGCCGAATGGCCTCCTTCCGTGTTGTAAATTTCCGTGATTCTATGAACCCTCCAAGATGTCTGCACTCCCCCAATTCTGCCCTCTTGAGCATCCCTGATTATAATCACTCCACCATCGGTGGCCGTGCCTTCAGCTGCCTGGGCCTCAAGCTCTGGAACTCCCTCCCTAAACCTCTCCGCCTTTCTACCAATTTTCCCTCTAATTTTGTTTGACTCTGCGTGGTGGGTGTTCCGAATACCGTGGGTTTCCTGGAGCACTGCGCGATCGCTCAATTTACAGGGAACAAACACCTCCGTCTCTCCCTCTCCTCCTTTATACATGCTCCTTAGAACCTACCTTTTTGACCCAAGCCTTTAATCACCTGTCCTAATATCGCCTTGCAGCTCGCTGTCAAATTTTGTCGATTAATCGCTCCGGTGAAGCATTTTGCTCTGATATAGGAACTGTACCCCAGGGAGAGTCAGCACGTTCAGGGTCTGTACCCCAGGGAGAGTCAGCACCTTCAGGGACTGTACCCCGGGGAGAGTCAGCACCTTCAGGGTCTGTACCCCAGGGAGAGTCAGCATCTTCAGGATCTGTACCCCGGGGAGAGTCAGCACCTTCAGGGTCTGTACCCCAGGGAGAGTCAGCACCTTCAGGATCTGTACCCCGGGGAGAGTCAGCACCTTCAGGGTCTGTACCCCAGGGAGAGTCAGCATCTTCAGGGTCTGTACCCCAGGGAGAGTCAGCACCTTCAGGGACTGTACCCTGGGGAGAGTCAGCACCTTCAGGGACTGTACCCCAGGGAGAGTCAGCACCTTCAGGAACTGTACCCCAGGGAGAGTCAGCACCTTCAGGGTCTGTACCCCAGGGAGAGTCAGCACCTTCAGGAACTGTACCCAGGGAGAGTCAGCACCTTCAGGGACTGTACCCCAGGGAGAGTCAGCACCTTCAGGGTCTGTACCCCGGGGAGAGTCAGCACCTTCAGGGTCTGTACCCCAGGGAGAGTCAGCACCTTCAGGGTCTGTACCCCAGGGAGAGTCAGCACCTTCAGGGTCTGTACCCCGGGGAGAGTCAGCACCTTCAGGGTCTGTACTCCGGGAGAGTCAGCACCTTCAGGGACTGTACCCCGGGGAGAGTCAGCACCTTCAGGGTCTGTACCCCAGGGAGAGTCAGCACCTTCAGGGACTGTACCCCGGGGAGAGTCAGCACCTTCAGCGTCTGTACCCCAGGGAGAGTCAGCACCTTCAGGGACTGTACTCCGGGGAGAGACTGTACCCCAGGGAGAAGTCACAATCCCAATTACCTGCAGTAATATATTTTTTGTGTCTTTAACTCGTAAAAATTCACTCAAAAATTAAGTAATTAAAAAATTAATGTAATGAACAGAATGTATGTACTCAACCAGAATTACTGTTGTCACTGGGATTATTGGAGTCACTGGAGTCACTGGAATCACTGGAATCACTGGAGTCACTGGAATCACTGGAGTCACTGGAGTCACTGGAGTCACTGCTTTCACTAGACTCACTAGAGTCTTTGCTGTCACTGGAGTCACTGGAACCACTGGAATCACTGGAATCACTGGAGTCTTTGCTGTCGCTGGAGTCACTGGAACCACTGGAATCACTGGAGTCTTTGCTATCACTGCTATCACTAGAGTCACTGCTATCACTGGAATCACTGGAGTCACTGGAATCACTGGAGTCACTGGAGTCGCCGCTATCACTGCTATCACTGGAATCACTGCTATCACTGGAATCACTGCTATCGCTGCTATCACTGCTATCACTGGAATCGCTGGAATCGCTGGAGTCGCTGCTATCGCTGGAATCGCTGCTATCGCTGGAATCGCTGGAATCGCTGCTATCACTGGAGTCGCTGCTATCACTGGAATCGCTGCTATCACTGGAATCGCTGCTATCGCTGGAATCGCTGCTATCACTGGAATCGCTGCTATCGCTGGAATCGCTGCTATCGCTGGAATCGCTGCTATCACTGGAATCGCTGCTATCACTGGAATCGCTGCTATCACTGGAGTCGCTGCTATCACTGGAATCGCTGGAATCGCTGCTATCACTGGAATCGCTGCTATCACTGGAATCGCTGCTATCACTGGAGTCGCTGCTATCACTGGAGTCGCTGCTATCACTGGAGTCGCTGCTATCGCTGGAATCGCTGGAATCGCTGCTATCACTGGAATCGCTGCTATCACTGGAATCGCTGGAATCGCTGCTATCACTGGAATCGCTGCTATCACTGGAATCGCTGGAGTCGCTTGAATCACTCGAGTCGCTGGAATCGCTGCTGTCACTGGAGTCACTGGAATCGGTAACTCCAGCACCTACAGAACACGTAAAGCAAAATCTAGATTAGGTTTCAGGGTGAGTAGATTGATCTAGCCATTGGATTGTGATTGGGGTAAATCCGTGTGAAATGATTGTAATCTGCTGGAGGGCAGGCTTTGACAAGTCAGTTCAGCAGCGGACTGAGGCCAGACAAGTCAAGAAGGAGCAGAGTTCGTGCTGACTCACCTGACCCTCAGAGAAGGTCACTGCCTGGTTTATCAATCTTTTCATTGCACGCATTAAGAATCTGCACAGGAGCACCTGTGCCCAGCAGCAGACGAACTCTGACCTCCGGGTCCTGCTGGGTTGCTAAGGGCAATGCAGATGACGTGGTGTACATGGATTTCCAAAAGGCGTTCGACAAAGAGCCACATAATAGGCTTGCCAGCAAAGTTGAAGCCCATGGAATAAAAGGGACATGGAGAGGGAATTGTCTCAGTGACAGGAAACAGAGTGTAGGGGTGAACGGTTGTTTCTCGGACCAGAGGGAGGTATACAGTGGTGTTCCCCAGGGTCAGTACTGGGACCACTGCTTTTCCTCATATATATTAATGACTTGAATGTGGGTGTACAGGGCACAATTTCAACATTTGCAGATGACACAAGACTTGGAAGTATAGTGAACAGTGAGGAGGATAGTGATCGACTTCAGGAAGACACAGACAGGCTGGTGAAATGGGCGGGCACGTGGCAGATGGAATTTAACGCAGAAAAGTGCAAAGTGATCCATTTTGGTAGAAAGAATGAGGAAAGGATAGATAAACTAAAGGGTACAATCCTAAAGGGGGTGCATGAACAGAGAGACCTGGGGGTATGTGTGCACAAATCGTTGAAGATGGCCGGGCAGGTTGAGAAAGCCGTTAAAAAAGCTTACGGGATCTTGGGCTTCATGAAGAGAGTGTACAGAGTACAAAAGTATGGACATTATGCTGAACCTGTATAAAACTCGGGTTCGGCCCCAACTGGAGTATTGTGTCCAATTCTGGGCACCACACTTTAGGAAGGATGTGAAGGCCTTAGAGAGGGAGCAGAGAGAGATTTACGAGAATGGTTCCAGGGATGAGGGACTTCAGTTACGGGGAGAGACTGGAGAAGCTGGGGTTGTTCTCCTTGAAGCAGAGAAGGTTGAGAGGAGATTTGATCGAGGTGTTCAAAATCACGAGGGGTCTGGATAGAGAGAAACTGTTCCCATTGGCGGAAGGGTCGGGAACCAGAGGACACAGATTTAAGGCGATTGGCAGAAGAACCAAAGGCGACACAAGGACAGACGTTTTTACGCAGCGAGTGGTTAGGATCTGGAATGCGCTGCCTGAGAGGGGGGTGGAGGCAGACTCAATCGTGGCTTTCAAAAGGGAGTTGGATCAGTGTCTGAAGGAGAGAAATGTGCAGGGCTCCGGGGAAAGGGCGGGGGAGTGGGACTGGCTGAGGTGCCCTTGCAGAGAGCCGGCACGGGCTCGACGGGCCGAATGGCCTCCTTCTGTGCTGTAACCGTTCTGTGATTCAATCCTATAAGTCCAGCCCTTGAGTGTGGAAGTTATGAAGGGCGGAGGCAGGTTCTGATCATTGGGTGACATGTTGTGGAGCACAACGTAAAGTCTCTACCAAAGGTCCCAGCTGGGAAAGGGCATCCTGCTGGACTTCCCAACGACCAGACTGATCGAGGCGTGGGCCTTGTGTGGGCCTCAGCAGCTGCTCGAAGTGTTCTTAACAGGGCTGTTCCTCCCGGGGCTCCCCGCGGGCGAGCGAGTCACCTTTGTGGTCTACGGTTTATGGGGCAATGGGACGATCGCTAGATGGAGGGACTTTTTATAATCATTGCTGGAGATTTCCCCATGTTGCAATCACTATGGTCTTTCCTGAACTCTTTCCTGAGTTTGCTGGAATGAAGCAGCAGAGATGATCTTGTCTTGTTCTGACTGTGCTCTGGTTCATACCTCATCCTCTGACTGAACTTCCAGTAACTTGGAGCCCCCAGGTTCTGCATCTGTCGTCTCTCCCAATGGTCCTCCTCCACATCACTGACCTCTTACCCCATCACCCAACCATTTACACAAGGTTACTGCACCCGAGACATCCCCCATTTGCCACAACAACTCCTGCAAGCGTTTTGAGAATTGGCCCCTTATTGAGTCCGGCTGCCTCAGGATTGGGGCTTTTACATTTCGATCAGAGCAGTGTTGACACAGCCAGTGGACACTCTAGAAAAACACATACCTCCATTCCCGTTGCCTTTTCCATTGCCTTTTCCGTTGCCTTTTCCGTTGCCGTTTCCAACTCCGTTCTCATGTCCATTCCAGTATTCATTGCCATTTCCATTCTCGAGTCCGTTCCCCTTTCCATTCCCCTTTCCATTCCCCTTTCCATTCCCCTTTCCATTCCCCTTTCCATTCCCATTTCCATTCCCATTTCCGTTCCCATAACCATTCCCATCTCCATTGCCCACTCCGTTCCCATTTCCATTCCAGTCTCCGTTCCCGTAACCGTTCCCATCTCCATTGCCCACTCCATTCCCCTTTCCATTCCCATTTCCATTCCCATCTCCATTGCCATATCCGTTCCCGTAACCATTCCCATCTCCATTGTCATATCCGTTCCCGTAACCATTCCCATCTCCATTGCCCACTCCATTCCCCTTTCCATTCCCATTTCCATTCCCATCTCCATTGCCATATCCATTCCCGTAACCATTCCCATCTCCATTGCCATATCCATTCCCGTAACCATTCCCATCTCCATTGCCATATCCGTTCCCATTTCCATTCCAGTCGCCATTCCCGTAACCGTTCCCATTTCCATTCCCAACTCCGCCTGTGTGTCCATTCCAGTCACCGTTTCCCTTGTGCTCTGAAATGGAAGGGTACATAACATTGAAATTGAAAGTTATTTAAAGCAACCATCGCAGTATTTTGTGATCTCTTTGTATATAGCTGCCGTACATTGCCCTGCCTTCACCCTTTAGCTAGGAGCTTATTGGTCTCTTAAAGCTCAGTCCCAAACTGGCCGTTGCGTTTACCTGGCAAGACACCCAATGTGGAGCGAAGCCTCAGGAAAACTTGGCTAACATCCGCTAACCGATTCCAAGAAATGTTCAGAAAAGTAATTGAGCGGACTCACCATTGTCACTATCATCACTGTCGTCACCATATCCATTGCTATCACTACTGTCACTGCTGTCGTCATAGTGCCCATTGCCATATCCATTGCCGTACCCATTGCCGTATCCATTGCCGTATCCATTGCCGTATCCATTGCCGTATCCATTGTCATGACCATTGCCATAACCATTACCGTAGCCATTGCTGTAGCCATTGCCGTAGCCATTGCCGTATCTGTTACCGTGCCCATTACTGTCATCACTGTCACCACCATTTCCATTCCACTCATCACTGTCGCTATCAGCACTGCGCCGAGCCACAGCATGTCCAATGTCTGAAACCAAAGAGAGATACGCGTTATAGTGGAGAGAGCACCACAGCTGGCAGACACTGTTGCACCCGACATGCTCACCATCGCCCGCGTTCTGCAACCTTGCCACATCTCCCTGTCCCCGTCTCCCCGCCCACAATCCCCGTCCCCGTCTCCCCGCCCACACTCCCCGCCCACACTCCCCGCCCCGTCTCCCCGCCCACACTCCCCACCCCGTCTCCCCGCCCACACTCCCCGCCCACACTCCCCGCCCACACTTGTAATACATTTGCTTCATGGGTCCTTTGCTGAAGAACTCATAGCAACACATTGCTATTAAGAACTAGTTGGTTTATTAGCAAAGATTTAACAATCACACTACACATTACCGGTTCATCCACCAGGCTCACAACCACCTGCCCCATCGTGGATCCCCCGAACCCAACTGGCCGGGGTTTTATTGAGTCTTGTGAACATCACGTGATTGGCTAAGCCACTCCCAACTCAACAACTCGACAAATCTGTGAGCATCCTCGCAGGGGCATACATTACACTCACTAACCAGAATGCATTACCACGTCGGAAGTTAAGCGCAACCTCAAGTCTCTTTTGATTGGTGCTGGCTGTTGATTATCTAGGGTCACACTGTTCAATGGCAAACAGCTTCCTGTTCCTTGGCCCCCTCAGATTGGGGTCCTCAAAGTGAAACCCATTGGGGCGGCTGAAGGCGGGCAACTTTCCAAGAAAGACCCAGACTTATCCAAGCCTGTGCGAGGGAGGGTGGGGTGGGTCCCGGGGTCTGGGCTGGGAGTGTGTGAGGGATGGGGGGTCCCGGGGTCTGGGCTGGGAGTGTGTGAGGGATGGGGGGTCCCGGGGTCTGTGCTGGGAGTGTGTGAGGGAGGGGGGGTCCCAGGGTCTGGGCTGGGAGTGTGTGAGGGAGGGGGGGTCCCAGGGTCTGGGCTGGGAGTGTGTGAGGGGGGGGGGGGTCCCGGGGTCCCGGGCTGGGAGTGTGTGAGGGAGGGGTGTCTGTGCTGGGAGTGTGTAAGGGGGGGGTCCCGGGGTCCCAGGCTGGGTGTGTGTGAGGGGGGGAGGGGGGTCCCGGGCTGGGAGTGTGTGAGGGGGCGGGGGGGGTGTGGTCCCGGGCTGGGTGTGTGTGAGGGAGGGGGGTCCCGGGCTGGGAGTGTGTGAGGGAGGAGGTCCCGGGCTGGGAGTGCTATCTGGGTCTCGGCTGTGTCATGGACTCGAAGGGCTGTCTGTCCGAGGGTGTTTTGGGAAAATGACTCAGGCCCCTTCCATGTGGGACAGATGTTTACATACTGGTTTCCTTTTAGACCAGTAAAACCTCTTTATTTACATCTGTCTGGAGCTGTGTTGCAGCTCTGGGTCTGGAGGCCAGGAATCACAGAAGGCTAACCTGCAGGTACAGCAAGCAATGAGGTAGGCGGTTGGTATGTTAGCCTTTATTGTAAGGGGATTGGGGTGTACGTGCAAGGAAGTCTTGCTGCAATTATATCAGCATCATCATCATCATCATAGGCAGTCCCTCGAAGTGAGGATGACTTGCTCCCACGCCAAAAAAAAGGACGAGTTCACGGGTGTTTCAATGAAGGACCCGAACTACATGTAGAAGGGTGGAAGATGCCTGTGGGTGGATTTTTTTAACGTTGGGTTGACCATTGCACACCAGCCACCACACGGGGCTTGACAGAGCGAGGTCTTGGTCCAGTGGCAAGGGTTAACCAGGACCACTGGAGACCAGCTCTGCTGCACGGACCTAGTGTGCCCACATATCGCACAGTGTGGGCTGGGCCCCTGCTGCCCCTGGGCCCCAGTGCCCCGAACTCACGCCTCCCCTGGGCCCCAATCACATCCCACCACTGTCTCTCCCCGCTCCTGCTGTACCTGCCCCACGCTCCAATCAGCGACCTGGACCTTGATGATGTCACTCTTCGCTGCCGTCACCCTCCTGCACCAGCTCGCGCTGTACCTTGCCGTGGTACACCGCCACGCTGCTCCCGGGCCGCTCACCGCTCACCGCTCCTTTTATGACCCCGACCTGCCGCTGGTGTTCCCTCGCAGGTCGGGCCCTGGTGAGACCACACCTGGAGTATTGTGCACCGTTCTGGTCTCCTTACCTGAGGAAGAATATACTTGCCACTGAGGGAGTGCAACAAAGGTTCACCAGACTGATTCCTGGGATGGGGGGATTGTCCTATGAGGAGAGATTGAGGAGACTGGGCCGATATTCTCTGTAGTTTAGAAGAATGAGAGGTGATCTCATTGAAACATTTGAGAGGAATTGACAGGGTAGATGCAGGGAGTGTGTTTCCCCCGGGCTGGGGAGTCTAGAACCAGGGGTCACAGTCTCAGGATAAGGGGTCGGCCATTTAGGACGGAGATGAGGAGAAACTTCTTCACTCAGAGGGTGGTGAATCTTTGGAATTCTCTGCCCCAGAGGGCAGTGGAGGCTCAGTCTTTGAGTATATTCAAGGCTGAGATCGATAGATTTTTGGACTGTCGGGGAATCGAGGGATATGGGGATCGGGCGGGAAAGTGGAGTTGAGGTCGAAGATCAGCCGTGATCTGATTGAATGGCGGAGCAGGCTCGAGGGGCCGAATGGCCGACTCCTGCTCCTAACCCCTAGGTTCTTAAAAGCCCTCCTGCTCGGCCCTGTGACTGAGTCAGACAGGATGCTTCTCCAAGAGCTGAACACGTGCATCGATGATGGAAGAACTGGTGTTTGTCAATTATCGTGAGTAAATTATGAGGACCGATTGGATAAAATGTGCCTGGAGTTTAGAATGTTGAGGGCGATCTGATCGAGGTGTTTGAGATGATAAAGGGATTCGATCGGGGAGATCGAGAGAAACTATTCCCTCGGCTGGGGAGTCCAGAACAAGGGGCATCACCTTAAAATCAGAGCCAGGCCGTTCAGGGTGATGTCAGGAAACACTTCTTCACACAAAGGGTGCTGGGAATCGGGAACTCTCTCCCACAAAAAGCTGTGGATGCCGGGAGTCAATTGGAGCTTTGAAGACTGCGATGGAGAGATTTTGTTGGGTAAGAATATCGAGGGATACGGAGCACAGGTGGGTAAATGGAGTTAATTTGCAGATCAGCCATGATCTGATTGAATGGTGGAACAACCTCGAGGGGCTGAATGGCCTTCTCCTGTCCCTCTGTTCACATTGTGCACTGTGCAGCATGGACAGGTACGGCACAGTCTGGGACCCAGAACCGCACGCAAGGCAAAATTGCCCGACAGTGGAATTCACTGCCTCAGAGAGCTGTGGAAGCTGGGACATTGAATAAATTTAAGACAGAGATAGGCAGTTTCTTAAACGATAAGGGGATAAGGGGTTATGGGGAGTGGGCGGGGAAGTGGAGCTGAGTCCATGATCAGATCAGCCATGATCTTATTGAATGGCGGAGCAGGCTCGAGGGGCCGAATGGCCGACTCCTGCTCCTATTTCTTATGTTCTTATGAAAGAGACAATTCCAAAAGCATTTTAAAGAGATCGGAATTGCACTGAGTCAGGGTTATTTTGGAAAATGCAATCCAGTTCAGGTCAGACATCATTGTGCCTGTCCCTTCAACCCGAGAAGCAAGCACAGGCCCTGGTAAGGAGCAGCTGTGTGTGGCCAGACCTGTCCATTGTCCCCAACCCTCCCCACTGACAGCGACTGTCTGTCCAACATTTCTCTTCTCCTTGTCATTTGGACTGTTTTGTGGAGGCTGAAAGAAAGGGAGCAGCGTTTCAGGAGAAGATAAGAATTAGGAGCCCAGGGGCAGCACGGGCCCAGCCCACACTGTGCGATATGTGAGCGCACTGGGTCCGTGCAGCAGAGCTGGTCTCCAGTCGTCCTGGTTAACCCTTGCCCCTGGACCAAGACCTAGCTCTGTCAAGCCCGTGTGGTGGCTGGTGTGCAACGGTCACCCCACGTTAAAAAAATCCACCCACAGGCATCTTCCACCCTTCAGGATATAGTTCGGGATCTGGAATATTAGGTCCTTCAGTGAAACACCTGTGAACTCATCCCTTTTTGGCGTGGAAGCAAGTCATCCTCGATACAAGGGACCGCCTATGATTGATGACCCCTGGTTCTAGATCCCCCAGGCAGGTTTCAGACCCTCTACTCATGTCTGTTTAATGTCTCATCTGAAAGACAGCACCTCCGACAGCGTGGTTCTCCCTCAGTACTGCCCCTCCGACAGTGCGGCACTCCCTCAGTACTGCCCCTCCGACAGTGCAGCACTCCCTCAGTACTGACCCTCCGACAGTGCGGCACTCCCTCAGTACTGCCCCTCCGACAGTGCAGCACTCCCTCAGTACTGCACTTCCGACAGTGCAGCACTCCCTCAGTACTGACCCTCCGACAGTGCGGCACTCCCTCAGTACTGACCCTCCGACAGTGCGGCACTCCCTCAGTACTGCACTTCCGACAGTGCAGCACTCCCTCAGTACTGACCCTCCGACAGTGCGGCACTCCCTCAGTACTGCCCCTCCGACAGTGCGGCACTCCCTCAGTACTGCCCCTCCGACAGCGTAGTTCTCCCTCAGTACTGCCCCTCCTGCAGTGCAGCACTCCCTCAGTACTGACCCTCCGACAGTGCGGCACTCCCTCAGTACTGCTCCTCCGACAGTGCGGCACTCCCTCAGTACTGCCCCTCCGACAGTGCGGCACTCCCTCAGTACTGCACTTCCGACAGTGCAGCACTCCCTCAGTACTGACCCTCCGACAGTGCGGCACTCCCTCAGTACTGCTCCTCCGACAGTGCGGCGCTCCCTCGTCTGCATTTGGGCAGGACCGGAACCGATGTCCTAGGGGGATGTTTGCTAGTGCTGTTGGGGAAGGTTTAAACTAATATGGCGGGGGGGATGGGAATTTATGCAGGGAGACAGATGGAAGTAAAATTGGGGCAGAAGCAAAAGGTAGAAAGGAGATAAGGAAAAGTGGAGGGCAGAGAAATCAAAGGCAAAAATCAAAAATGGCCACATTACAACATAATTCTAAAAGGACAGAGTGTGTTAAAAAACAAGCCTGAAGGCTCTGTGTCTCAATGCGAGGAGCATTCGTAATAAGGTGGATGAATTAACTGCGCAGATAGCTGTTAACGGATATGATGTAATTGGGATTACGGAGACATGGCTCCAGGGCGACCAAGGTTGGGAACTCAACATCCAGGGTATTCAATATTCAGGAAGGATAGACAAGAAGGAAAGGAGGTGGGGTAGTGTTGCTGGTTAAAGAGGAGATTAACGCAATAGTAAGGAAAGACATTAGCGTGGATGATGTGGAATCGGTATGGATAGAGCTGCAGAACACCAAAGGGCAGAAAACACTAGTGGGAGTTGTGTAAAGACCTCCAAACAGTAGTAGTGAGGTTGGGGAGGGCATCAAACAGGAAATTAGGGATGCGTGCAATAAAGGTACAGCAGTTATAATGGGTGACTTTAATCTACATATAGATTGGGCTAACCAAACTGGTAGCAATACGGTGGAGGAGGATTTCCTGGAGTGTATAAGGGATGGTTTTCTAGACCAATATGTCGAGGAACCAACTAGGGGGGAGGCCATCCTAGACTGGGTCTTGTGTAATGAGAGAGGATTACTTAGCAATCTCAGTGTGCGAGGCCCCTTGGGGAAGAGTGACCATAATATGGTAGAATTCTTCATTAAGGTGGAGAATGAAACAGTTAATTCAGAGACTAGGGTCCTGAACTTAACGAAACAAAACTTCGACGGTATGAGACGTGAATTAGCTAGGATAGACTGGAGAATGATACTTAAAGGATTGACGGTGGATAGACAATGGCAGAATTTAAATATCACATGCATGAACATCAACAATTGTACATCTCTGTCTGGCATAAAAATAAAATGGGGAAGGTGGCTCAACTGTGGCTAACAAGGAAAATTAGGGATAGTGTTAAATCCAAGGAAGAGGCATCTAAATTGGACAGAAAAAGAAACAAACCTGAGGACTGGGAGAAATTTAGAATTCAGCAGAGGAGGGCAAAGGGTTTAATTAGGAGGGGGGAAATAGAATATAAGAGTAAGCTTGCTGGGAACATAAAAACTGACTGCAAAAGCTTCTATAGATATGTGAAGAGAAAAAGATTAATGAGACAAATGTAGGTCCCTTACAGTCAGAATCAGGTGAATTTATAATGGGGAACAAAGAAATGGCAGACCAATTGAACAAATACTTTGGTTCTGTCTTCACGAAGGAAGACACAAATAACCTTCTGGAAATACTAGGGGACCGAGGGTCTAGTGAGAAGGCGGAACTGAACGAAATTCTTATTAGTCAGGAAATTGTGTTAAGGAAATTGATGGAATTGAAGGCTGACAAATCCCCAGGGCCTGATAGTCTGCATCCCAAAGTACTTAAGGAAGTGGCCCTAGAAATAGTGGATGCATTGGTGATCATTTTCCAACAGTCTATCGACTCTGGATCAGTTCCTATGGACTGGAGGGTAGCTAATGTAACACCACTTTTTAAAAAAGGAGGAAGAGGGCAAACAGGGAATTATAGACCGGTTAGTCTGACATCGGTAGTGGCGAAAATGTTGGAATCAATTATTAAAGATGTAATAGCAGCACATTTGGAAAGCAGTGACAGGATCGGTCCAAGTCAGCATGGATTTATGAAAGGGAAATCATGCTTGACAAATCTTCTAGAATTTTTTGAGGATGTAACTAGTAGAGTGGACAAGCATGATGTGGTGTATTTGGACTTTCAAAAGGCTTTTGACAAGGTCCCACACAAGAGATTGGTGTGCAAAATTAAAGCACATGGTATTGGGAGCAATATACTGACGTGGATAGAGAACTGGTTGGCAGACAAGAAGCAAGGAGTGGGAATAAACGGGTCCTTTTCAGGATGGCAGGCAGTGACTAGTGGGGTGCCGTAGGGCTCAGTGCTGGGACCCCAGCTATTTACAATATACATCAATGATTTAGACAAAAGAAATGAATGTAATATCTCCAAGTTTGCAGATGACACTAAGCTGGGTGGCGGTGTGAGCTGTGAGGAGGATGCTAAGAGGCTGCAGGGTGACTTGGACAGGTTAGGTGAGTGGGCAAATGCATGGCAGATGCAGTATAATGTGGATAAATGTGAGGTTATCCACTTTGGTGGCAAAAACAGGAAGGCAGAATATTATCAGAATGGTGACAGATTAGGAAAAGGGGAGGTGCAACGAGACCTGGGTGTCATGGTACATCAGTCATTGAAAGTTGGCATGCAGGTACAGCAGGCAGTGAAGAAGGTAAATGGCATGTTGGCCTTCATAGCTAGGGGATTTGAGTATAGGAGCAGGGAGGTCTTACTGCAGTTATACAGGGCCTTGGTGAGGCCACACCTGGAATATGATGTACAGTTTTGGTCTCCTAATCTGAGGAAGGACGTTCTTGCTATTGAGGGAGTGCAGCGAAGGTTCACCAGACTGATTCCCGGGATGGCTTGACTGACATATGAAGAAAGACTGGATCGACTAGGCCTGTATTCACTGGAATTTAGAAGAATGAGAGGGGATCTCATAGAAACATATAAAATTCTGATGGGACTGGACAGGTTAGATGCAGGAAGACTGTTCCCGATGTTGGGGAAGTCCAGAACCAGGGGTCACAGTCTAAGGATAAGGGGTAAGCCATTTAGGACCGAGATGAGGAGAAACTTCTTCACTCAAGAGAATTGTGAACCTGTGGAATTCTCTACCACAGAAAGTTGTTGATGCCAGTTCATTGGATATATTCAAGAGGGAGTTAGATGTGGCCCTCACGGCTGAAGGGATCAAGGGGTATGGAGAGAAAGCAGGAACGGGGTACTGAGGTGAATGATCAGCCATGATCTTATTGAATGGTGGTGCAGGCTTGACGGGCCGAATAGCCTACTCATGCACCTATTTTCTATGTTTCTATGTTTCTACTGCACTGGCAGTGTCGGCCTGGAATTTATGCTCTAATCCCTGGTGAGAGACTTGAACCCACAACCATCTGACACCGAGATGAGCGAGTGCCACCCACTGAGCTATGGCTGACTGTCTGAGAATTCTGGGAGTTGCTGTAACTTGAGACGCAGCCAATGACAGCCGAGCTGTGTCACTTCTCCACTGGGCTGTTGGACGGGGCAAGAGTCCAGCTTTGGGCTGAGCAAAAGGGGATCAGTGGGAGACCATCGGATCGGCAAACTGTGGAGGACTCCAAATATCTATACTTTCTCTCCGAAGTCACAAACTACAACTTGTATTTCTACAAGGCACCTCGCAGGAGCGTTCTGAGGCAAAGATTGACACCGAGTCAAAGAAAGAGACATTAGGACAGTCAAAGTGGAGAGAGAGGCGGGGAGGTTTAGGGAGGGAGTTCCAGAGCTTGGGGCCTCAGCAGCTGAAGGCACGGCCACCGATGGTGGGGCGCAAGGCATGCGGGAGGAACAAGAGACCAGAATTGGAGGAATGTCGATTTATTGGAGGGTTGTAGGGGCTCGAGGAGGTTACAGAGATAGGGAGGGGTGTAGGGCTGGCGAAGGTTACAGAGATAGGGAGGTGTGTAGGGGCTGGAGGAGTTTACAGAGATAGGGAGGGGTGTAGGGGCTGGAGGAGTTTACGGAGATAGGGAGGGGTGTAGGGGCTGGAGGGGGTTACAGAGATAGGGAGGGTGTAGGGCTGGAGGAGGTTACATAGATAGGGAGGCGTGTAGGGCTGGAGGAGGTTACAGAGATAGGGAGGGGTGTAGGGCTGGAGGAGGTTACATAGATAGGGAGGCGTGTAGGGCTGGAGGAGGTTACAGAGATAGGGAGGGGTGTAGGGGCTGGAGGGGGTTACAGAGATAGGGAGGGTGTAGGGGCTGGAGGAGGTTACAGAGATAGGGAGGTGTGTGGAGTTGGAGGAGTTTACAGAGATAGGGAGGGTTGTCGGGCTCGAGGAGGTTACAGAGATAGGGAGGGGTGTAGGGGCTGGAGGGGGTTACAAAGATAGGGAGGGTGTGAAGGGGCTGGAGGGGGTTACAGAGATAGGGAGAGGTGTAGGGGCTCGAGGAGGTTACAGAGATAGGGAGGGGTGTAGGGCTGGAGGAGGTTACAGAGATAGGGAGGGGTGTAGGAACTGCAGGTGGTTACAGAGATAGGGAGGGGTGTAGGAGCTGGAGGAGGTTACAGAGATAGGGAGGGGTGTATGGGATGGAGGAGTTTACGGAGATAGGGAGGGGTGTAGGGGCTGGAGGTGGCTACAGAGATAGGGAGGGTGTAAAGATGCTGGAGGAGGTTACAGAGATAGGGAAGTGTGAAGTGGCTGGAGGAGGTTACAGAGATAGGATGGGGTGTAGAGGCTGGAGGGGATTACAGAGATAGGGAGGGGTGTAGGGGCTGGAGGAGGTTACAGAGATAGGGAGGGGTGTAGGAACTGCAGGTGGTTACAGAGATAGGGAGGGGTGTAGGGTTGGAGGAGTTTACAGAGCTAGGGAGGTGTGAAGGGGCTGGAGGAGGTTACAGAGATAGGATGGGGTGTAGAGGCTGGAGGGGATTACAGAGATAGGGAGGGGTGTAGGGGCTGGAGGAGGTTACAGAGATAGGGAGGTGTGTAGGGGCTGGAGAAGGTTACAGAGGTAGCTAGGGGTGTACGGGGTGGAGGAGAAATGAGATACCTTCTCCACCCATCCCTCTCCCCATCCCTCCCTCACTCCCTCTCCCCATCCCTCCCCCCTCTCCCTCCCTCTCCCCATCCGTCCCTCTCCCCCCTCGCCTCCCTCCCCCCATCTCTCCCTATATCCCTGCCTCCCCTGATCGTGATCAGCTCCTGCCCTGACTGCTCTGCATTAACCTGCTGGAGAGGGTCTTGAGGTTGGATGCAGACAGGATTGGTTGTGTTGCTCTCTGGTTAAATCTCAGGCCAAACCTCACTGTCTGGCCTCCCACACACAGAAAGCCACTGGGCACGATCCCAGTGGTTCTCCATTACCCCTGGATCGCTATCCCAATGACGGTCAGCCCCTTCAGAATGGAACAAAAGTGGGGGGGCTAATTTTGAACTTGTGCGTTGCTGTATGTGGAAAGCGTTAATGGTCAGAGTGTGGGGCTGGTGATCGGGGAGTTGGGGTGGGGACACAGTGAGGTCTTATGGGCTGCTCCTGAGAGACAGACTTCCTGAGACAGTGCCAGCAAGTTTATTGACAAACACCAACAACACTAACTCTCACTTATACGCTGCAGTTCCCAGTCTCGACTCACAGCCACTCAATCATTTTATGAATGACTTTGAGTTTTTCTAGCGTACAGTATGAATTTCCCCCTTTCCCAATTCTCAGCATCTCGCAATGGTCTTCGTCTGTCTTACTCTCGATAACTCCAGGCACAGAAGGGAAGCCCCCCCACATGACCATTGCTACAGGCGATGACCGTTCCGAACATACCCCGAACTGTGCCAGATTCCTCTGCCTGTGATTAACCTGATTGGTTAACGCCTGTGTTAAAGTGGAGCAGTGCAGCAACCTGCTACAGATATGCCCAGCGCTCCACAGCTAATGCCTCCAACAATCGCCTGGCCCCAGCTCTGAAAGGGACAACTGCCATCCTTCACATCTCTCTCGCTGGTTTGCAAATGCACTCTGTGACCTGCACGGATGCATCACTGCAACAGCAACAGTCTATCGAACCGCTTCCCCAAAGACCCACTCCCCCAAAGACCCACTCCCCCAAAGACACACTCTCCCAAAGACACACTCCCCCAAAGACCCACTCCCCCAAAGACCCACTCCCCCAAAGACACACTTCCCCAAAGACACACTCCCCCAAAGACACACTTCCCCAAAGACCCACTCCCCCAAAGACCCACTCCCCCAAAGACCCACTCTCCCAAAGACCCACTCTCCCAAAGACCCACTGCCCCAAAGACCCACTCTCCCAAAGACCCACTCCCCCAAAGACCCACTGCCCCAAAGACCCACTGCCCCAAAGACCCACTGCCCCAAAGACACACTCTCCCAAAGACCCACTCTCCCAAAGACCCACTCTCCCAAAGACCCACTCCCCCAAAGACCCACTGCCCCAAAGACACACTCCCCCAAAGACACACTCCCCCAAAGACCCACTCCCCCAAAGACACACTCCCCCAAAGACCCACTCCCCCAAAGACCCACTCCCCCAAAGACACACTACCCCAAAGACCCGCTACCCCAAAGACACACTCCCCCAAAGACCCACTGCCCCAAAGACCCGCTACCCCAAAGACACACTCCCCCAAAGACCCACTCTCCCAAAGACCCACTCCCCCAAAGACCCACTCCCCCAAAGACCCACTCCCCCAAAGACACACTCTCCCAAAGACCCACTCCCCCAAAGACCCACTCCCCCAAAGACACACTCCCCCAAAGACACACTCCCCCAAAGACCCACTTCCCCAAAGACACACTCTCCCAAAGACCCACTCCCCCAAAGACCCACTCCCCCAAAGACACACTCCCCCAAAGACACACTCCCCCAAAGACCCACTTCCCCAAAGACACACTCCCCCAAAGACCCACTCCCCCAAAGACACACTCCCCCAAAGACCCACTCCCCGCCCCCCGAGGCCGACTGCCCGCAGCGGGTAACCCTCCAATGGGCAGGGTCACGTTTGCCCAGACGCCGTGGATGGGCCCCTGGGCTGGAAGCACATCGGGATGAGAAATCACTGAACTCACGTCTGCAGTGGCACACAGCCAGGAGCCCCAGCAAGGCGAGGAAGAGTAAAGCCTTCATGGTCCTCTGTGTTGCTTCTCTCTCGGGAACTGTCGGTCGGTTCGAGGTGGACAATGCAGTGAGTGCTGAGGGTGTAGGGCTGAGCTCCCTGCATTTATACCGTCCCTGGCCACAGAGGCTCATTGACACGGTGTCGGTCTCGTGATGCCTGTGGTCGGCTGATTCTGGAGACGGAAGGACCGTGGTTTGCCACTCCAACAGTCATTCCAAAAAAACCCCAAACTTTAACCCATAATCACAGCCTGGAGAAAGGTCTGTGACCACCGGCTCCTGAGGACCAGCTACTGGCAACGGGAAAACTAACAAGGGAAGGGCCAACCCAACCCAACCATTATCTTCTTTCTGAATCTCATGCAGTTTGTGATAGTTTTCATTGTTTTAACTTCAGCCATTTCATTCCTGCGAAATCGCACGTAGCACATTTTAGTTAATTTTAATTCCCCCTCTCCCCCCGTCTTTTCCTTAAAGGGGCTGGGTCCACACTGAGGCTCGGTTTACCGCACATTAATGGCCCTGCTCGTGTGCAGTGATCATAATCCAGGCCGACACTCCCAGTGCTGTACTAAGGGAGCGCCGCACTGTCGGAGGGGCAGTACTGAGGGAGAGCCGCACTGTCGGAGGGGCAGTACTGAGGGAGTGTCTCAATGTCAGAGGGGCAGTACTGAGGGAGAGCCGCACTGTCGGAGGGGCAGTACTGAGGGAGTGCCGCACTGTCGGAGGAGCAGTACTGAGGGAGCGCCGCACTGTCAGAGAGGCAGTACTGAGTGAGTGCCGCACTGTCGGAGGGTCAGTACTGAGGGAGAGACGCACTGTCGGAGGGGCAGTACTGAGGGAGCACCGCACTGTCGGAGGGGCAGTACTGAGGGAGAGCCGTACTGTCGGAGGGGCAGTACTGAGGGAGCGCTACCCTGTCGGAGGGGCAGTACTGAACAAGAGCCGCTCTGTCGGAGGGGCAGTACTGAGGGAGTGCCGCACTGTCAGAGGGGCAGTACTGAGGGAGCGCTGCACTATTGGAGGGGCAGTGCTGAGGGAGCGCCGCACTGTTGGAGGGGCAGTACTGAGGGAGCACTGCACTGTTGGAGGGGCAGTTCGGAAGGAGTGTCGCACTGTCGGAGGGACAGCACTGAGGCAGCGCCACACTGTCGGAGGGGCAGTACTGAGGGAGCGCTACACTGTCGGAGGGGCAGTACTGAACAAGAGCCGCACTGTCGGAGGGGCAGTACTGAGGGAGTGCCGCACTGTCAGAGGGGCAGTACTGAGGGAGCGCTGCACTATCGGAGGGGCAGTGCTGAGGGAGCGCTGCACTGTCGGAGGGACAGCGCTGAGGGAGCGCCGCACTGTCAGAGGGGCAGTTCGGAAGGAATGCCGCACTGTCGGAGGGGCAGTACTGAGGGAGCGCTGCACTGTTGGCGGGGCAGTACTGAGGGAGCGCTGCACTGTTGGCGGGGCAGTACTGAGGGAGCACTGCACTGTTGGCGGGTCAGTACTGAGGGAGCGCTGCACTGTTGGCGGGGCAGTACTGAGGGAGCACTGCACTGTCGGAGGGGCAGTACTGATTGTGATATTTCATAACTCGCAACAAAAATATATCCCAATTGAAAAGGAAAGACTAAGAGAAGGGATAACCACCCGTGGCTAACTAAGGAAATAAGGGATGGTATCAAATTGAAAACAAGGGCATATACTGTGACCAAGACTAGTGGAGGCCAGAGGATTGGGAAACTTTTAAAAGCCAGCAAAGTACGACTAAAAAAAAAAATGATAAAGAGAGGTAAGATAGATTATGAAAGTAAACTAGCACGGAATATAATATCAGATAGTAAGAGTTTCTACAGGTGGATAAAAAGGAAAAGAGTGACTAAAGTAAATGTTGGTCCCCTGGAGGATGAGACTGGGGAATTAATAACGGGGAACAGGGAAATGGCAGAGACTTCGAACAAATATTTTGTATCAGTCTTCACGGTAGAAGACACTAAAAACATCCCAATAGTGGATAATCAAGGGGCTATAGAGAGGGAGGAACTTAATACAATCACTATCACTAATGAAGTAGTACTCGGTAAAATAATGGGACTAAAGGCGGACAAGTCCCCTGGACCTGATGGCTTACATCCTAGGGTCTTAAAAGAAGTGGCTGCATAGAAAGTGGATGCATTGGTGGTAATCTACCAAAATTCCCTGGATTCTGGGGTGATCCCAGCGGATTGGAAAATCACAAATGTAACGCCCCTATTTAAAAAAGGAGGCAGACAAAAAGCAGGAAACTATAGACCAGTTAGACTAACATCTGTCGTTGGGAAAATGCTGGAGTCCATTATTAAGGAAGCAGTTGCAGGACATTTCGAAAAGCATAATACAGTCAAGCAGAGTCAGCATGGTTTTATGAAGGGGGAAATCATGTTTAACAAATTTGCTGGAGTTCTTTGAGGATGTAATGAGCAGGGTGGGTAAGGGGGAACCAGTGGATGTGATGTATTTGGATTTCCAGAAGACATTTGATAAGGTGCCACATAAAAGGTTACTGCACAAGATAAAAGTTCACGGGGTTGGGGGTAATATATTAGCATGGATAGAGGATTGGCTAACTAACAGAAAACAGAGAGTCAGGATAAATGGGTTATTTTCCGGTTGGCAAACAATAACTAGTGGGGTGCCACAGGGATCGGCAACTATTTACAATCTATATTAATGACTTGGATGAAGGGACCGAGTGTAATGTAGCCAAGTTTGATGATGATACAAAGATGCAAGTTGTGAGGAGGACACAAAAAATCTGCAAAGGAATATAGACAGGCTAAGTGCATCGGCAAAAATTTGGCAGGTGGAGTATAATGTGGGAAAATGTGAGGTTATCCACTTTGGCAGAAAAAATAGAAAAGCAAATTCTAATTTAAATGGAGAAAAATTACAACGTGCTGCAGTATAGAGGGACCTGGGGGTCCTTGTGCATGAAACACAAAAAGTGAGTATGCAGATACAGCAAGATATCAGGAAGGTAAATGCAAGGGGGGGGGGGGTCACTGGACGGTGATGGGGGGGTCACTGGACGATGATCGGGGGGTCACTGGACGGTGATCGGGGGGTCACTGGACGGTGATCGGGGGGTCACTGGATGGTGATCGGGGGGGTCACTGGACGGTGATCGGGGGGTCACTGGACTGTGATCGGGGGGTCACTGGATGGTGATCGGGGGGGTCACTGGACGGTGATCGGGGGAGTCACTGGACGGTGATCGGGGGTAACGGGACGGTTATTGGGGGGGTCACTGGACGGTGATCGGGGGTCACTGGACGGTGATCGGGGGTCACTGGATGGTGATTGGGGTCACTGGACGGTGATCGGGGGGGTCACTGGACGGTGATCGGGGGGTCACTGGATGGTTATTGGGGGTCACTGGACGGTGATCGGGGTCACTGGACGGTGATCGGGGGTCACTGGACGGTGATCGGGGGGTCACTGGACGGTGATCGGGCGGGTCACTGGGCGGTTATTGGGGGGTCACTGAACGGTGATCGGGGGTCACTGGATGGTGATCGGGGGTCACTGGACGGTGATCGGGGGGTCACTGGATGTTGATCGGAGGTCACTGGACGGTGATCAGGGGGGGTCACTGGACGGTGATCGGGGGTCACTGGATGGTGATCGGGGGGGTCACTGGATGGTGATCGGAGGTCACTGGACGGTGATCGAGGGGGTCACTGGATGGTGATCGGGGGTCACTGCCACGCCCCCTGGTCCCGCCCACTGCCACGCCCCCATGTCCCGCCCACTGCCACTCCGGTTATTGGGGGGTCACTGGACGGTGATCGGGGGTCACTGGATGGTGATCGGGGGTCACTGGACGGTGATCGGGGGGTCACTGGATGTTGATCGGAGGTCACTGGACGGTGATCAGGGGGGTCACTGGACGGTGATCGGGGGTCACTGGATGGTGATCGGGGGGGTCACTGGATGGTGATCGGAGGTCACTGGATGGTGATCGGGGTCACTGGAGGGTGATCGGGGGTCACTGGACGGTGATCGGGGGTCACTGGACGGTGATCGGGGGTCACTGGATGGTGATTGGGGGGTCACTGGACGGTGATCGGGGAGGTCACTGGACGGTGATCAGGGGTCACTGGACGGTGATCGGGGGGTCACTGGATGGTGATCGGGGGGGTCACTGGATGGAGATCGGGGTGGGGGGTCACTGGATGGTGATTGGGGGCGTCACTGGATGGTGATCGGGGGTCACTGGGCGGTGATCGAGGGGGTCACTGTAGGGTGATCGGAGGGTCACTTGATGGTGATCGCGGGGGTCACTGGATTGTGATTGGGGGGGTCACTGGATGGTGATCGGGGTCACTGGAGGGTGATCGGGGGTCACTGGAGGGTGATTGGGGGGGTCACTGGATGGTGATCGGGGTCACTGGAGGGTGATCAGGGGGTCACTGGACGGTGATCGGGGGTCACTGGACGGTGATCGGGGGTCACTGGACGGTGATTGGGGGGTCACTGGATGGTGATCGGGGGATCACTGGACGGTGATCGGGGGGTCACTGGACGGTGATTGGGGGGTCACTGGACGGTGATCGGAGGGTCACTGGATTGTGATTGGGGGGGTCACTGGATGGTGATCGGGGTCACTGAAGGGTGATCGGGGTCACTGGAGGGTGATTGCGGGGTCACTGGATGGTGATCGCGGGGGTCACTGGATGGTGATCGGGGTCACTGGAGGGTGATTGGGGTGTCACTGGATGGTGATCGCGGGGGTCACTGGATGGTGATCGGGATCACTGGAGTGTGATCGGGGGGGTCACTGGACGGTGATCGGGGGTCACTGGATGGTGATTGGGGGTCACTGGATGGTGATTGGGGGGTCACTGGACGGTGATCGGGGGGTCACTGGATCGTGATCGGGGGGTTCACTGGATGGTGATCGGGGGGTCACTGGATGGTGATCGGGGGGTCACTGGACGGTGATTGGGGGGTCACTGGATGGTGATCGGGGGGGTCACTGAAGGGTGATCGGGGGTCACTGGACGGTGATCGGGGGGGTCACTGGCGCTGATCGGGTGGGTCACTGGATAGTGATCGGGGTCACTGGACGGTGATCGGGGGGTCACTGGACGCTGATCGGTGGGTCACTGGACAGTGATCGGGGGTCACTGGACAGTGATGGGGGTTCACTGGACGGTGATCGGGGGGTCACTGGATGGTGATCGGGGGGTCACTGGATGGTAATCGGGGGTCACTGGGCGGTGATCGGGGGGTCACTGGAGGGTGATCGGGGGTCACTGGATGGTGATCGCGGGGGTCACTGGATTGTGATGGGGGGTCACTGGATGGTGATCGGGGTCACTGGAGGGTGATCGGGGGTCACTGGAGGGTGATTGGGGGTCACTGGATGGTGATCGTGGGGGTCACTGGATGGTGATCAGGGTCACTGGAGGGTGATCAGGGGTCACTGGACGGTGATCGGGGGTCACTGGACGGTGATCGGGGGTCACTGGATGGTGATTGGGGGGTCACTGGACGGTGATCGGGGAGGTCACTGGACGGTGATCGGGGGGTCACTGGATGGTGATCGGGGGGTTCACTGGATGGTGATCGGGGGGTCACTGGATGGTGATCGGGGGTCACTGGACGGTGATTGGGGGGTCACTGGCCGGTGATCGGGGGGGTCACTGGAGGGTGATCGGGGGTCACTGGACGGTGATCGGGGGGTCACTGGTGCTGATCGGGGGGTCACTGGATAGTGATCAGGGTCACTGGACGGTGATCGGGGTGGATCACTGGACGCTGATCGGGGGGGTCACTGGACAGTGATCGGGGGGGTCACTGGATGGTGATCGGGGGGGTCACTGGACGGTGATTGGGGGGTCACTGGATGGTGATCGGGGGGGTCACTGGAGGGTGATCGGGGGTCACTGGACGGTGATCGGGGGGGTCACTGGCGCTGATCGGGGTTCACTGGATAGTGATCAGGGTCACTGGACGGTGATCGGGGGGTCACTGGACGCTGATCGGGGGGGTCACTGGACGGTGATCGGGGGTCACTGGACGGTGATCGGGGGTCACTGGATGGTGATTGGGGGGTCACTGGACGGTGATCGGGGAGGTCACTGGACGGTGATCGGGGGGTCACTGG
This sequence comes from Pristiophorus japonicus, assembly GCF_044704955.1. NCBI lineage: Eukaryota > Metazoa > Chordata > Chondrichthyes > Pristiophoridae > Pristiophorus > Pristiophorus japonicus. The sequence goes on from NC_091995.1 coordinate 98,400,600, forward strand.
ATGGTGATCGGGGGGTTCACTGGATGGTGATCGGGGGGTCACTGGATGGTGATCGGGGGTCACTGGGTGGTGATTGGGGGGTCACTGGCCGGTGATCGGGGGGTCACTGGAGGGTGATCGGGGGTCACTGGACGGTGATCGGGGGGGTCACTGGCGCTGATCGGGGGGGTCACTGGATAGTGATCAGGGTCACTGGACGGTGATCGGGGTGGATCACTGGACGCTGATCGGGGGGGTCACTGGACGGTGATCGGGGGTCACTGGACGGTGATCGGGGGTCACTGGATGGTGATTGGGGGGTCACTGGACGGTGATCGGGGAGATCACTGGACGGTGATCGGGGGGTCACTGGATGGTGATCGGGGGGTTCACTGGATGGTGATCGGGGGGTCACTGGATGGTGATCGGGGGTCACTGGACGGTGATTGGGGGGTCACTGGCCGGTGATCGGGGGGGTCACTGGAGGGTGATCGGGGGTCACTGGACGGTGATCGGGGGGGTCACTGGCGCTGATCGGGGGTTCACTGGATAGTGATCAGGGTCACTGGACGGTGATCGGGGTGGATCACTGGACGCTGATCGGGGGGGTCACTGGACAGTGATCGGGGGTCACTGGATGGTGATTGGGGGGTCACTGGACGGTGATCGGGGGGGTCACTGGAGGGTGATCGGGGGTCACTGGACGGTGATCGGCGGGGTCACTGGCGCTGATCGGGGGTCACTGGATAGTGATCAGGGTCACTGGACGGTGATCGGGGGGGTCACTGGACGCTGATCGGGGGGGTCACTGGACAGTGATCGGGGGTCACTGGACAGTGATGAGGGGTTCACTGGACGGTGATAGGGGGGTCACTGGACGGTGATCGGGGGGTCACTGGATGGTGATCGGGGGGTCACTGGATGGAGATCGGGGTGGGGGGTCACTGGATGGTGATTGGGGGCGTCACTGGATGGTGATCGGGGGTCACTGGGCGGTGATCGAGGGGGTCACTGTAGGATGATCGGAGGGTCACTTGATGGTGATCGCGGGGGTCACTGGATTGTGATTGGGGGGGTCACTGGATGGTGATCGGGGTCACTGGAGGGTGATCGGGGGTCACTGGAGGGTGATCGGGGGGGTCACTGGACGGTGATCGGGGGTCACTGGATGGTGATCGGGGGGTCACTGGACGGTGATCGGAGGGTCACTGGATTGTGATTGGGGGGGTCACTGGATGGTGATCGGGGTCACTGGAGGGTGATCGGGGTCACTGGAGGGTGATTGCGGGGTCACTGGATGGTGATCGCGGGGGTCACTGGATGGTGATCGGGGTCACTGGAGGGTGATTGGGGTGTCACTGGATGGTGATCGCGGGGGTCACTGGATGGTGATCGGGATCACTGGAGTGTGATCGGGGGGGTCACTGGACGGTGATCGGGGGTCACTGGATGGTGATTGGGGGTCACTGGATGGTGATTGGGGGGTCACTGGACGGTGATCGGGGGGGTCACTGGATCGTGATCGGGGAGTTCACTGGATGGTGATCGGGGGGTCACTGGATGGTGATCGGGGGGTCACTGGACGGTGATTGGGGGGTCACTGGATGGTGATCGGGGGGGTCACTGAAGGGTGATCGGGGGTCACTGGACGGTGATCGGGGGGGTCACTGGCGCTGATCGGGTGGGTCACTGGATAGTGATCGGGGTCACTGGACGGTGATCGGGGGGGTCACTGGACGCTGATCGGTGGGTCACTGGACAGTGATCGGGGGTCACTGGACAGTGATGGGGGTTCACTGGACGGTGATCGGGGGGTCACTGGATGGTGATCGGGGGGTCACTGGATGGCGATCGGGGGTCACTGGATGGTAATCGGGGGTCACTGGGCGGTGATCGGGGGGTCACTGGAGGGTGATCGGGGGTCACTGGATGGTGATCGCGGGGGTCACTGGATTGTGATGGGAGGGGTCACTGGATGGTGATCGGGGTCACTGGAGGGTGATCGGGGGTCACTGGAGGGTGATTGGGGGTCACTGGATGGTGATCGTGGGGGTCACTGGATGGTGATCGGGGTCACTGGAGGGTGATCAGGGGTCACTGGACGGTGATCGGGGGTCACTGGACGGTGATCGGGGGTCACTGGACGGTGATCGGGGTTCACTGGATGGTGATTGGGGGGTCACTGGACGGTGATCGGGGAGGTCACTGGACGGTGATCGGGGGGGTCACTGGATGGTGATCGGGGGGTTCACTGGATGGTGATCGGGGGTCACTGGATGGTGAACGGGGTCACTGGACGGTGATTGGGGGGTCACTGGCCGGTGATCGGGGGGGTCACTGGAGGGTGATCGGGGGTCACTGGACGGTGATCGGGGGGGTCACTGGCGCTGATCGGGGGGGTCACTGGATAGTGATCAGGGTCACTGGACGGTGATCAGGGTGGGTCACTGGACGCTGATCGGGGGGTCACTGGACAGTGATCGGGGGTCACTGGACAGTGATGGGGGGTTCACTGGACGGTGATCGGGGGGTCACTGGACGGTGATCGGGGGGGTCACTGGATGGTGATCGGGGGGGTCACTGGATGGAGATCGGGGTGGGGGGTCACTGGATGGTGATTGGGGGCGTCACTGGACGGTGATCGGGGGGTCACTGGACGGTGATCGGGGTCACTGGACGGGGGGTCACTGGACGCTGATCGGTGGGTCACTGGACGGTGATCGGGGGGGGGTCACTGGACAGTGATCGGGGTCACTGGACGGTGATCTGGGGGGTCACTGCCCGTTGAGCAGGAGTGTAATCCCTGGCCGAGTTTGTTGCCTCTCCCAGCCATGGGGTGTGTGTGTCGAGCGCTTCAGGCGAGGCGATTTAATGGCGCGCAGTGCAGGACTGACCCGGTGACCTTTGGCCTGTGCGGCTGAACCTGGCACCTGGCACCCCTCACCAACCCCTGTCACAATATTCCAGAGACTAATTCTTATTTTCTGTTTTAAATGAGAGGTTTTGAGTTTTGCGTCTGATTAGAAGGTGGAGTGAGTGTCAGCTGCAAATGACAGAGCGGGCTCTGGGTTCCTGGGGCTGCCGGAACTCGGTGTTTAGTTACAATAAAATTACATGGCAGTTTATAGAAAACCGCACTGACTCTGGCTGTGAAAAACATTGAGAGCTGCCCAATCCCAGCCCTGCCACTTAACCCTTGCTACTCCTTCTTGCCGCTGTTTAACCTTATTTCTTTATTGGTTCCTGCGATGTGGGTGTCGCTGGCAAGGCCGGCATTTATTGCCCATCCCTAATTGCCCTTTGAGAAGGTGGTGGTGAGCCGCCTTCTTGAACCGCTGCAGTCCGTGTGGTGAAGGTGCTTGTAATGTATTTGTTTCATGGGTTCTTTGCTGAAGAATCCATAGCAACACATTGCTATTAAGAACTAGTTGGTTTATGAGCAAAGGTTTAACAATCACACTACACATTATCACTTCATCCACCAGGCTCACAACCACCTGCCCCATCGTGGATCCCCCGAACCGAACTGGCTGGGGTTTTATTGAGTCTTGAGAACTGCACGTTACTGCACAAGATAAAAGTTCACGGGGTTGAGGGTAATATATTAGCATGGATAGAGGATTGGCTAAATAACAGAAAACAGAGAGTCAGGATAAATGGTTCATTCTTGGGTTGGCAATCAGTAACTAGTGGGGTGCCGCAGGGATCAGTGCTGGGACCCCAACTATTTACAATCTATATTAACAACTTGGAAGAAGGGACTGTGTAACATAGCCAAGTTTGCTGACAATACAAAGATGGGAGGAAAAGCAATGAGTGAGGAGGACACAAAAAATCTGCAAAAGGACATAGACAGGCTAAGTGAGTGGGCAAAAATTTGGCAGATGGAGTATAATGTTGGAAAGTGTGAGGTTATCCACTTTGGCAGAAAAAATCAAAGAGCAAGTTATTATTTAAATAGAGAAAGATTGCAAAGTGCTGCAGTACAGCGGGACCTGGGGGTACTTGTGCATGAAACACAAAAGGTTAGTATGTAGGTACAGCAAGTGATCAGGAAGGCCAATGGAATCTTGGCCTTTATTGCAAAGGGGATGGAGTATAAAAGCAGGGAAGTCTTGCTACAGCTATACAGGGTATTGGTGAGGCCACACCTGGAATACTGCGTGCAGTTTTGGTTTCCATATTTACGAAAGGATATACTTGCATTGGAGGCAGTTCAGAGAAGGTTCACTGGGTTGATTCCGGAGATGAGGGGGTTGACTTATGAGGAAAGGTTGAGGAGGTTGGGCCTCTACTCATTGGAATTCAGAAGAATGAGAGGTAATCTTATCGAAACGTATAAGATTATGAGGGGACTTGACAAGGTGGATGCAGAGAGGATGTTTCCACTGATAAGGGAGACTAGAACTAGAGGGCACGCTCTTAGAATAAGGGGCCACTGAGATGAGGAGGAATTTCTTCTCTCAGAGGGTTGTAAATCTGTGGAATTCACTGCCTCAGAGAGCTGTGGAAGCTGGGACATTGAGTAAATTTAGATAGACAGTTTTTTAACTGATAAGGGATTAAGGGGTTATGGGGAGCGGGCGGTGAAGTGGAGCTGAGTCCATGATCGGATCAGCCATGATCGTATTAAATGGCGGAGCAGGCTCGAGGGGCCGTATGGCCTACTCCTGCTCCTATTTCTTATCTTCTTATGGCTGGTTAAGCCACTCACAACTGAACAGCTCCACAAACCTGTGAGCATACTTACACATGCATTCATTACAGTGCTCCCACACGCTGTTCTAGGATTGTGACCCAGCGACGATGAAGGAACGGCCGATATATTTCCCAGTCGGGATGGTGTGTGACTGGGAGGGGAACGTGGAGGTGGTGGTGTTCCCGTGCGCCTGCTGCCCTTGTCCTTCGAGGCGGTAGAGGTCGCGGGTTTGGGAGGTGCTGCCGAAGAAGCCTTGGCGAGTTGCTGCAGTGCATCTTGTAGATGGTGCACACTGCAGCCAGGGGGCGCCGGTGGTGGAGGGAGTGAGTGTTGAAGGTGGTACGCACTGCATCCAGTGCCTCTTGCAGCAGGTTAACCCTTTCCACTCCCTCTTGGTTTGAAGTTAACCCCACGCTGATCTGTTCCAGAAGGTGCTGAAATCACACTGATGATGCTCACCAACGTGTGAGTGGGTTTGGATGGAGGTGCTTCCTGCGGACCATCAGTGGATTCCGACAAAGGACAAAGGAGCATTGTAGGGACACAGTGAGTGGCCTGGTGTGAGTGTCCAGTATCCTTGCCCACAGGCCGAGAGAGGGAGGGAGTCGATGAGAGTGATGCTGTCTCTGTGGCCACCAATGCTCACCCCTGCTCCCATTCCAAGGCGGTAAATTTTCCGAGAGCCTCAGGATTTGCCGGGAGCCCCGATACCCACACAGTGGCAGCTCAGCAAATTCAATGGCTCGGGACCTTCTGCATTGAACGGTGATGGAGGATTGGCCTTGTGGGATCTGTGCATTCGGGGCGGGTGGAGGTTATGTGAGGGGGATAAGGAGTTTAGACCTGTCAGCAAAGATTGAATAGGCTGGGCCTCTTTTCTGCCGAAACGAAAAGGCTGAGAGGTGAACGGATTGAGGTCATCAAGATTATGAACGGGTTCGATAGGATAGACGTAAAGGAGACGTTTGCACTGTAGGGGAGACCAGAACCGGGGCCCATCAATATAAGACAGTCACTGATAAACCCAATGGGGAATTCAGGAGAAACTCCTTTCCCCAGAGAGCGGTGAGAATGTGGAACTCGCTGCCACAGGGAGGGGTTGAGGCGAATAGTATCGATGTATTTAAGGGGAGGCTGGATAAACACATGAGGGAGAAAGGAATAGAAGGATATGGTGATGGGGTGAGATGGAGAGGGATGGGAGGGGGCTGGTGTGGAGCATAGACCCCGGCACGGAGCGGTGGGGCATAAACCCCGGCACGGAGCGGTGGGGCATAAACCCCGGCACGGAGCGGTGGGGCATAAACCCCGGCACGGAGCGGTGGGGCCCAGTGGCCTGTTCCTGGGCCCTACACTCGGTGTAACTCTATGTAAGAATGGGAAAGCAGTTTGACTGTGGAGCTGGGGATAGCGACAGTACGAAGGAGGGTGAAGGAATTCCTTCCCCGTGGGTGCGGAGCTTTGCTGGGATAAGGAATCGCCGGGGCTGCTCGCCCCCACTCACCTCATCCTACAACAACAACAAATTGTATTTATGTAGCACCATTAACATAGTAAAATGTCCCAAGGTGCTTCACAGGAGCGATTATCAAGCAAAATTTGATGCCGAGCCACATAAGGAGGTATTAGGGCAGGTGACTAAAAGCTTGGTCAGAGAGATAGGTTTTAAGAAATGTCTTAAAGGAGGAGAGATAGGTCCCATTCCAGAGACTTGAGCACAGAAATCCAGGCTGACACTCCCAGTGCAGTACTGAGGGAGCGCCGCACTGTCGGAGGGGCGGTACTGAGGGAGTCAGAACTGTCAGAGGGGCAGTGCTGAGGGAGTGCCGCACTGTCGGAGGGGCAATTCTGAGGGAGCGCCGCACTGTCGGAGGGGCAGCACTGAGGGAGTGCCGCACTGTTGGAGGGGCAGTACTGAGGGAGCGCAGCACTGTCGGAGGGGCAGTACTGAGGGAGTGCCGCACTGTCGGAGGGGCAGTACTGAGGGAGCGCAGCACGAGGGGCAGTACTAAGGGAGTGCCGCACTGTCGGAGGGGCGGTACTGAGGGAATGCCGCACTGTCGGAGGGGCAGTACTGAGGGAGTGCCGCACTGTCGGAGGGGCAGTACTGAGGGAGTGCCGCACTGTCGGAAGTGCCGTCTCTATCAGGTGGATGTAAAAGATCCCATGACACTATTTTGAAGAAGAGCAGGGGAGTTCTCCCCGGTATCCTGGGGCCAATATTTAACATCACTAAAACAGATTATCTGGGTTATTATCACATTGCTGTGTGTGGGAGCTTGCTGTGCGCAAATTGTTTGCTGCGTTTCCCACATTACAACAGTGACTACACTCCAAAAGTACTTCATTGGCTGTGAGGCGCTTTGGGACGTCCTGAGGTTATGAAAGGTGCTATGTAAATGCAAGTCTTTGTCTCTACCACCTGTCCGAGACCATTTAAAAGGTGGCATTGTCAGCGGCTGTGACCATGCCAACAGACGTGGTAACAATATTAAAGCGCTCTCCTTGGAAAATGTCTCCGTGGGTCAGAATCGCGACACGGTTTATCAAACCCAGCGGACCCCGGTTGCTTCAGCCTCGGATGAGTGCGTAAATATCTTTGGATCGAGAACGTGATGCCGGCTGGGTAATTGTGCTCCTGGAGATGGAAGGCTTGTGGCAGGAAACAATTAAGGCTGATTTTGTTGTGGTATTTTTCTCAATTTATTTCTAAAAACGGCCAGGCCTCTGTGTTTTTGTGCTGAACCAAGATGGGAGGGTCCTCCTTCGCTCAGACATCGGGGTTTGCTCAGGCCCTGCTTCGGGAGACAGCGGCTCCAGTCCCTGTGCAGTTACATTGCAGCGTCTTCCCCCGGCCCGAATGCTTGCCCCATTCCATCGATAACGTTGCAGCAACGGCAGTTAGACCAGAGTCTGCCGGGACCCATCTTTCTGATTAGCACCCTTGCTCGATGTAGAACCCAAAGCAGAATGTGCTGTACACTGTCTCCGTCTCGCCCTGTGCTGATTGTCCCCAGTGACAAACTCTAACAGTGCACCGCACATTAATGGACGCACTGTTACCCAGCGTCATGTATTTGCTTCATGGGTTCTTTGCTGAAGAATCCACAGCAACACATTGCTATTAAGAGCGAGTTGGTTTATTAGCAAAGGTTTAACAATCACACTACACATTACCGGTTCATCCACCAGGCTCACAACCACCTGCCCCATCGTCGATCCCCCGAACCCAACTGGCCGGGGTTTTATTGAGTCTTGTGAACATCACGTGACTGGCTAAGCCACTCCCAACTCAACAGCTCTACCTCACCGGGGCACACGTAACACCTGGCAATGCTTCAATTTTAAAACTCTCATCCTTCTGTTCAAATCCCTCCGTGGCCCTCGCCTCTCCCTATCTCTGTAATCTCCTCCAGCCCCACAACCCCCCGAGATCTCTGCACTCCTCTAATTCTGCCCTCCTGAGCATCCCTGATTATAATCGCTCCACCATCCGTGGCCGTGCTTTCTGTTGCCTGGGCCCCAAGCACTGGAACTCCCTCCCTAAACCTCTCCACCTCGCTACCTCGCTTTCCTCCTTTAAGACTCTCCTTAAAACCGACCTCTTTGACCAAGCTTCTGGTCACCTGTCCCAATATCTCGATCTGTCTCGCTCCATTTCAGTTTGCTAACGCTCCTGTGAAGCACCTTGGGATGTTTTTCTACGTTAAAGGTTGGGTATGAATGTGAGTTATTGATGATTTGTGATCAGGAGCAGGAGCACTGCCCGAATCCCCTCGCAATTGCAAGCGTTGAAGCCGCTTGTCGTGTCGCTCCTGCTGATCCCAGAACTGGGACTGAGTGAGACAGCACGGTCCAGGAGAGGGATTATGGGGAGGGGGCTGTGAGGGAGTGCCGCACTGTCGGAGGGGCAGTACTGAGGGAGCGCCGCACTGTCGGAGGGACAGTACTGAAGGAGTGCCGCACTGTCGGAGGGGCAGTACTGAGGGAGTGCCGCACTATCGGAGGGGCAGTACTGAGAGAGCGCCGCACTGTCGGAGGGGCAGTACTGAGGGAGTGCCGCACTATCGGAGGGGCGGTACTGAGGGAGAGCCGCACTGTCGGAGGGGCAGTACTGAGGGAGTGCCGTACTGTCGGAGGGGCGGTGCTGAGGGAGCGCCGCACTGTCGGAGGGGCAGTACTGAGGGAGCGCCGCACTGTCGGAGGGGCAGTACTGAGGGAGTGCCGCACTGTCGGAGGGGCGGTACTGAGGGAGTGCCGCACTGTCGGAGGGGCAGTACTGAGGGAGTGCCGCACTGTCGGAGGGGCAGTGCTGAGGGAGTGCCGCACTGTCGGAGGGGCGGTACTGAGGGAGTGCCGCACTGTCGGAGGGGCGGTACTGAGGGAGTGCCGCACTGTCGGAGGGATGGTGCTGAGGGAGCGCCGCACTGTCGGAGGGGCCGTGCTGAGGGAGTGCCGCACTGTCGGAGGGGCGGTACTGAGGGAGAGCCGCACTGTCGGAGGGGCAGTACTGAGGGAGCATCGCACTGTCGGAGGGGCAGTACTGAGGGAGTGCCGCACTGTCGGAGGGGCAGCACTGAGGGAGTGCCGCACTGTCGGAGGGGCAGTACTGAGGGAGCACCGCACTGTCGGAGGGGCAGTGCTGAGGGAGTGCCGCACTGTCGGAGGGGCAGTACTGAGGGAGCACCGCACTGTCGGAGGGGCAGTGCTGAGGGAGCGCAGCACTGTCGGAGGGGCAGTACTGAGGGAGCACCGCACTGTCGGAGGGGCAGTGCTGAGGGAGTGCCGCACTGTCGGAGGGATGGTGCTGAGGGAGCGCCGCACTGTCGGAGGGGCCGTGCTGAGGGAGCGCAGCACTGTCGGAGGGTCAGTACTGAGGGAGCGCAGCACTGTCGGAGGGGCAGTACTGAGGGAGCGCAGCACTGTCGGAGGGTCAGTACTGAGGGAGCGCAGCACTGTTGGAGGGGCAGTACTGAGGGAGCACCGCACTGTCGGAGGGGCAGTACTGAGGGTGTGCCGCACTGTCAGAGGGGCAGTACTGAGGGAGTGCCGCACTGTCAGAGGGGCAGTACTGAGGGAGTGCCGCACTGACGGAGGGGCAGTACTGAGGGAGTGCCGCACTGTCGGAGGGGCCGTGCTGAGGGAGTGCCGCACTGTCGGAGGGGCGGTACTGAGGGAGTGCCGCACTGTCGGAGGGGCGGTACTGAGGGAGCGCCGCACTGTCGGAGGGGCGGTACTGAGGGAGTGCCGCACTGTCGGAGGGGCGGTACTGAGGGAGCGCAGCACTGTCGGAGGTATCGTCCTTTGGATGAGATATTAAACCGAGGCCCCGTTTATTTGTTTAGGTGGGTGTAAAAGATCCCTGGTACCGTTGAAAGAAGGACCAGTGACATTCTCCTGGTGTTCTACCCAAGAGAATAAAAATAACAGAAGCTGGGGAAAGTGTTTCTGGGAAATTAACTCCTTGCTCTCTGTGGGATCTTAGTGCGCTCTAATTGGCTGCTGTGTACATAACAACAGTAACTGCACTTCATTGACTGTGAAGCCCTTTGAGACATCCTGAGGAGGTGAAAGTCGCTATATAAATGCACGTTCTTCCTTTCTCAACTTGATGTCCTGTCCACGACGGGTATGTGACAGAGGCCCGGGCACCAAAACTCCCGCATTCCACAGCACATTAATATACGGGCGGCATTCTACCACGGGTAAACACCAAGGTAGCTCAGGGAACAAACATGAAGCTTAACTGTGAGCATTTTTTGGGATGAGGTTGTGGACTGTCCGGGACTCATTCCCCACATTCCGGTGTCTGGGATAATGGTGCTGGGGCTGGAGAGGGTGCTGTGATGTTGGATAAAGCTGGTGTGGAAAGCACAGCCCTGTGTACACTGGCACTCACAGCCCGATGGTCACCGTGTGCCACGGGAGTCAACCAAAGGTGACCATGGACGGTGAGCCGGCAAAGCCCCTGGGAGTTGGGGTGCATCGTGTAAAAACATCCCAGCAGTACAGTGTGTAAACAGGCCCAATGTTTGACGTCTGAGAACATTCCAGCCAGAAAATGAATGAACTGAAATCCTTACTGAGTTGACAAACTAAATTCAGCCGTACCTGAGATTCATCACCCGCTGCCCATTCACGGCAGATTGGTTCTCGGGATGTAAGTGTCGCTGGTGAGACTGGTATTTATCACCCACCCCTGAGAGGGTGCTGATGGGTCCTTCTTCTTGAACCAACACAGGGTACAAGGTGCATTGCTGGCAAGTCCCGCTCACCCATCACCCCCTGTGCTCACTGCCCCGTGTCCTAACTCGCACCGAGTCCCGCTCACCCATCACCCCCTGTGCTCACTGCCCCGTGTCCTAACTCGCACCGAGTCCCACTCACCCATCACCGCTTGTGCTCGCTGCCCCGTGTCCTAACTCGCACCGAGTCCCGCTCACCTATCACCCCCTGTGCTCACTGACCCGTGTCCTAACTCACACCGAGTCCCGCTCACCTATCACCCCCTGTGCTTGCTGCCCCGTGTCCTAACTCGCACCGAGTCCCGCTCACCTATCACCCCCTGTGCTCGCTGCCCCGTGTCCTAACTCGCACCCAGTCCCGCTCACCCATCACCCCCTGTGCTTGCTGCCCCGTGTCCTAACTCGCACCAAGTCCCACTCACCCATCACCCCCTGTGCTCGCTGCCCCGTGTCCTAACTCGCACCGAGTCCCACTCACCCATCACCCCCTGTGCTCGCTGCCCCGTGTCCTAACTCGCACTGAGTCCCACTCACCCATCACCCCCTGTGCTCGCTGCCCCCGTGTCCTAACTCGCACCGAGTCCCACTCACCCATCACCCCCTGTGCTCGCTGCCCCGTGTCCTAACTCGCACCGAGTCCCACTCACCCATCACCCCCTGTGCTCGCTGCCCTGTGTCCTAACTCACACCGAGTCCCACTCACCCATCATCCCCTGTGCTCGCTGACCTACATTGGCTCCTGGTTAAGCAACGCCTCGATTTCAAAATTCTCATCCTTATTTACAAATCCCTCCATGGCCCTCGCCCCTCCCTATCTCTGTAATCTCCTCCAGCCCCACAACCCCCAAAATATCTGTGCTCCTCTAATTCTGCCCCCCTGAGCATCCCTGATTATAATCGTTCCACCATCGGTGGCCGTGCCTTCTGTTGCCTGGGCCCCAAGCTCTGGAACTCCCTCCCTAAACCTCTCTGCCTCTCTACCTCTCTTTCCAACTTCCAGACCCTCTTTAAAACCGATCTCTTTGACCAAGCCTTTGGTCATCGGCCGTAATTTCTTCTTATCTGGCTTGGTGTGTCTTATAACACTCTTGTCTTGCACCTTGGGACGTTTTACTATGTTAACGGCGCTATATAAATACCAGTTGTTGTTCAGTTAAAGCCCTGTTGGCTAGCCCACACCAGCTACAGGCCAACACTTGGTACAGCCCGATGCCCGAGAGGGGGGATGGACAGGGTACATAGCTCTCTCTCTGCGTTGGCAGTGATGTCTCTGCTGGGGTGCAGTAAGGAGAGAGAGGGGAGACCAGCAAGTATTGAGGTGCCTGATTGTGATTGGTAACATTCACCCACTCTCTCCCTCTCCTGAAGGCACTGGCCCCATTCTTTATTCCCGTGCTTGACCGTGAGGGATCGGACCCCTGGGACTGCAATGTGTGCCCCTGCGAGTATGTTGTAGAGCTGTTGCATTGTGAGTGGCTCAGCCAGTCACGTGATGTTCTCAAGACTCAATAAAAGCCCGGCCAGTTGGGTTCGGGGGATCCGCGATGGGGCAGGTGGTTGTCAGCCTGGTGGATGAACCGGTAATGTGTCGTGTGATTGTTAAACCTTTGCTAATAAACCAATTGGTTCTTAATAGCAATGTGTTGTTATGGATTCTTCAGCAAAGAGCCCATGAAGCAAATACATTGCAGAAGTCTTCACTGCACCTCCCTTCCCCTCCCCTAATCAACTAACCCAGCACATCCAAGGCTTGAAACCTGGGCTATTGATAGTCCGAAAGTCTCACCGACTCTCCCGGCAGTGACGGGACGGCTGGGGGAGACTCCAGACCGAAGCGTCGGTCCTGAGTCACTGGGTTATTGTCGGGACTGATAGTGAGTGGTCACCGCAGACAGGTCAGCCTGTGAGTCAGAGTGTGGTGGGTTGGTGATGGGAGGCTGTAGGTTACTGGTCTCAGGACGGACTGGAGTGTGAAATCTGGGCCAACTCTCTCACTCAGTAATGACGATAAAGTCAAGCCTCTGTCTCCCGCGTCCATGTGGACGTTTGAGGATCTGACAGTGCTAATCTCACCCGCCGTTCCTCCGGCCACAACAAGCCATTAATCTTTGTGGGATTGCTCTTTGTGGGATCTTGCTGTGTGTAACATCCAGCCAGCGTGCTTCACCGCCGTTTACCGTTTACCTTCTCGGGGGCTACTATAGATGGGCAATCAATGCCAGACTCACCAGTAAATGTGAAGCACTGAGAGATGTGACAAGGCACTATATAAATGCACGCGGTCTCTCACGGGTCGATTTTAGTAACGGTAGGTTTCCCTGCATTGATTCAGAAAATATTATCCTGGATTTAGCCAGTCTCACTATCCAGTCTCCTACACAGACTCCTCCCCTCACTGCTGCAGGTGGAGGTTTAAGCTGCCTGGGTCTAGGGATCACTGGGCTGAGAGGGGTCACTGGGTCTAGGGATCACTGGGCTGAGAGGGGTCACTGGGCTGTGAGAGGTCACTGGGCTGTGAGGGGGCACTGGGTCTAGGGGTCACTGGGCTGTGTGGGGTCACTGGGTCTAGAGGTCAGTGGAGTGCGAGGGGTCACTGGGCTGTGAGGGGTCACTGGGCTGTGAGATGTCACTGGGCTGTGAGAGGTCACTGGTTCTAGGGGTCACTGGGTCTAGGGGTCACTGGGCTGCGAGGGGTCACTGGGCTGCAAGGAGTCACTGGGCTGTGAGGGGTCACTGGGTTTAGGGGTCACTGGGCTGCGAGGGGTCACTGGGCTGCGAGGGGTCACTGGGCTGTGTGGGGTCACTGGGTTGAGGGGTCATTGGGCTGTGAGGGGTCACTGGGTTGAGGGGTCATTGGGCTGTGTGGGGGTCACTGGGCTGCGAGGGGTCACTGGGCTGTGTGGGGTCACTGGGTCAAGCGCTCACAGGGTCGAGGGGTCACTGGGCTGTGTGGGGTCACTGGGTCGAGGGGTCACTGGGCTGTGAGGGGTCACTGGGCTGTGTGAGGTTACTGGGTTGAGGGGTCACTGGTCTGTGAGGGGTCACTGGGTCAAGGAGTCACAGGGTCGAGGGGTCACTGGGCTGTGTGGGGTGGCACTCTGCTGGCGGCTTCTCAACTGAAGTTGCAGGACCGACGAATGTCTAAGTCAGAGCTGGTGGGCAAGATTCCCGAAACACAGGAACGTTGGGATTGCTGGACGATAAATGACCAAGGTCCCTCCAGTTCACCTTCGACCATCCAGGTAGTCACCCGATCCAATGATAATGGAGCTGTTGACCAATCACAGCGATCGATCTCCATCAATGAGTCTACACCAGACCCAGACACGAGGCAAGAAAAGCCCCCAATGGGGGAAGAGCTTTGGGGAACCATAGGTCCACAGTCCCCTGTTCCTCCCAAGCTCGCTGCACCTCATGACCCAAATTATACAGATACTGGAGCACATGTTATTTCCTGAAAGAAATCGTTGTAATTCACATTGGAGTGAATCAGCACTAACTGTTCCCACCCTCTCCCTGGGCAGCCTGGTCCAGAGATTCACCACTCGCTCACTGAGATACTGTTTCTGGGGATGGGTTTTGAATGTTCCCTCGAGGGCAGGCCGTGTCCTGAGCAGCCACTGTTCCGGACCCTGAGCTGCTCACGGGGGCACTATCCCATCCCCTGAGGATCGTGAGCACAGCAATGGCCTCTCTCCCAACCTTCTCTTTACCAGTGAGAAGATGTCCAATTTACATAACCACTCCTCCTAATCCAGCCCCTCCCACCCCACGATCAGTCTGCCTCAATTCAGATACTCAGGATAAGGGGTCGGCCATTTAGGACTGAGATGAGGAGGAATTTCTTCACTCGGAGGGAGGTGAATCTTTGGAATTCTCTGCCCCAGAGGGCTGTGGAGGCTCAGTCGTTGAGTATATTCAAGGCTGAGATCGCTAGATTTTTGGATATTAAGGGAATCGAGGGACATGGGGATCGGGCGGGAAAGTGGAGTTGAGGTCGAAGATCAGCCGTGATCTCATTGAAACATAGAAACATAGAAAATAGGTGCAGGAACAGGCCATTCGGCCCTTCGAGCCTGCACCACCATTCAATAAGATCATGGCTGATCATTCCCTCAGTACCCCTTTCCTGCTTTCTCTCCATACCCATTTGATCCCTTTAGCCATAAGGGCCATATCTAACTCCCTTTTAAATATATCTAATGAACTGGCCTCAACAACTTTCTGTGGTAGAGAATTCTACAGGTTCACAATTCTATGAGTGAAGAAGTTTCTCTTCATCTCAGTCCTAAATGGCTTCCCCCTTATCCTTAGACTGTGATCCCTGGTTCTGGACTTCCCCAACATCGGGAACATTCTTCCTGCATCTAACCTGTCCAGTCCCGTCAGAATTTTATATGTTTCTATGAGATCCCCTCTCATTCTTCTGAATACAGGCCCAGTTGATCCAGTCTCTCCTCATATGTCAGTCCTGCCATCCCTGGAATCAGTCTGGTGAACCTTCGCTGCACTCCCTCAATAGCAAGAACGTCCTTCCTCAGATTAGGAGACCAAAACTGAACACAATATTCAGCCGAATGGCCGACTCCTGGTTCTATTTCTTATGTTCTTGTGCAATTAAATAACCCACTCTTTGATAAATCAGACAATGCGAGTAGGAAGAATGCATTTTATTTATTTTTTCGTTATGTTGACAAAAATACAGCGGTACATGCATATTGGAGTGTTATCGTACTACATAGAGGAAGGGAGATTTACACTGAGGAGAAGACATGAAAGAGACAAGGCAGTGATTGTAAAAGGGACTAATAAATGGAACGGTATGTTTAATGGAGACATGCATATTATTAACGGTCGCTCAGATACTAATCTGTCTGTGCCCTAACGTTATAATGTACACATTTTTTTGCTTCCGTCAGTCATAGCTTTCGGAGTTGCTGACGTTTAAATATTCCTTCAGGCGGGCTGGAGAGATACTGTTACTGGGAATAGTGGGACAGGTTGTAGCGGGGAAAGGATTTTCTCTCCCTCTGGGTCAAGCCCCGAGGCTGCGCCCCGCTGACTGCAATTCTCAAGGCGTTCTCCCGCACTGGGTCTTTATGTATTTATCATTAAAATGTGTCTTGCCCTTTGACTGAGCTTTCGGTGTAAGGACAGAAATCCCAGAGAGGTCTAGGGGCTCTCCTGCCAGCAATCTGCTTTGAAAGCTGAATCCCAAGTGTTTCCACAGTCACCCTCAAAGTATTATTTTGGTCTTTTGGGGGCGACCCCGCTCGCTTTCCATTGCCAAACTCATGTCTCCAGCCCGGGGAAAGCTGGTTGTCAGAAGCCAGGGCGCAACATAGGCCGGCGGGGGTCTCGGTGGGAGATGGGACATCGAACACACCCACAGCAGGGTCCTGCCTTGGGAGGTAGGAGGAGGGAAGAGAAAACAGTTCCCATTGGAAATTGGGATCTACTTGATTCCTCACTCACACTCCAGCCCCTTCCCCGCTCTCATCCCATTAAAAGCTATTGTCATATTTCCAGTAACCATATCGTTGGAGCCGCGGAGCGGGGAGGGGAGGCGAGGGGAGGAGGGGAGGGGAGGGGAGGGGGTTCTTGTGCAATGTGCTCAGTATTTGGCTGTGTAGTATGGTCTGTAGTATCCCGCGTACCCGTAGCCGTAGCCTTTGCCGTATGCCGCGTAGGGGTAACCCTTTCCACAGTTCTCATCTCCATCGCAGTATTCCCTGTTCACCTCCACCGGACTCTTGTAGATTTCCCGGACGCTGCAACAGGACACAAGAGGAGGGGGGGGGGGTTAGCTTTACAACAACAACTGCCATTCATACAGCGCCTCGACTGTGCTACAACATGGCAAGGCGCCTCACAGGAGCGTTATCGCACTCACAGAACTGACACTGGACCACATGGAGATATTGGGACAGGGGACCGAGGGGAGGGGAGGGGAGTCATACACACAGACCCCCGACCCTTCACCGTGGGGGGGGGGGAGGGGGGGAGGAGAGGAGAGCGGAGGGGGAGGGAGAGGGGAGGGGAGAGGAGGGGAGAGGGGGAGGGGAGGGGGAGGGGAGGGGGAGGGGAGAGGGGGAGGGGAGGTGGAGCAGAGGAGAGGGGGAGGTGGGGAGGGGATATCAGACACAGACCCCCCATGCGGGGGGGGGGCGGAGGGGGGAGTGGGGAGAGGGAGGGGAGAAGAGGGAGAGGGGGAGTGGGTATCAGACACAGACCCCCCATGCGGGGGGGGGGGGAGGGCAGCGGGAGGTGGGGTGGGGAGGGGAGGGGAGGAGAAGGGGAGGGGGTATCAGACACAG